>NC_037685.1:31518113-31713474 GCF_003255815.1 Theropithecus gelada | reverse complement strand
ATGACCCAGCCATCCCATTACTGGGTATATACCCAAAGGATTATAAATCATGCTGCTATAAAGACACATGCACACGTATGTTTATTGCAGCACTATTCACAATAGCAAAGACTTGGAATCAACCCAAATGTCCATCAGTGACAGATTGGATTAAGAAAATGTGGCACATATACACCATGGAATACTATGCAGCCATAAAAAAGGATGAGTTTGCGTCCTTTGTAGGGACATGGATGCAGCTGGAAACCATCATTCTTAGCAAACTATCACAAGAACTGAAAACCAAACACCGCATGTTCTCACTCATAGGTGGGAACTGAACAATGAGATCACTTGGACTCAGGAAGGGGAACATCACACACCGGGGCCTATCATGGGGAGGGGGGAGGGGGGAGGGATTGCACTGGGAGTTATACCTGATGTAAATGACGAGTTGATGGGTGCAGCAGACCAACATGGCACAAGTATACATATGTAACAAACCTGCACGTTATGCACATGTACCCTACAACTTAAAGTATAATAATAATAAATAAAATAAAAAAATTAAAAAAAAATAAAAAAAAGTAAAAATGTAAACAGATGAGAAAAAAAAAATCCTTGTGATGCTGTAAGATTAGAGGCAAACCCAATATACTCTGAAGACAAATGGTGGATGGGATGGTTGGGGAAGTAGTTGATCTTTCATTTGGAGAGTAGAGAATGATTAGGACAGATTTACCCAATGGAAGTAATTCCTGAATAGCCTCTAGAAGAAAGGGTAGAAATTATTAGGGCGAGTAATGAGGGAAGAATATTCTAGGCAGAGGAAGCTGCATGTGCAAAGCATGAAGACGTAGAAATGCATAGATTTAGGGAATCACATACTTGGGGGCCAAGGAAGTAGCAGAAATCAAGGTGTAGACAGAGGTACAGACTAAGTGGAAATATCTTAAGTGCAATGATCTGTACATGTATAATTCTAATATTCCAATAAGAGCCTCCTGATTCTTAGAATCATATTCTTTTCATAACACATTTTTTCATTTCTGTTTCCAGAAATTTTAATCGATCCTGTAATAGGCTATGGTAATAAAGTAAGACATACTCTTGAACCTAAAAGTATATTGTGAATCAAAGGTAGAAGATTCCAAATAAATCACCCAGAGCCTTGACACAAAGTAGAAGAGCTTCCTACATTCTCTTCAGGGATATTATATATTTGAAAGACCACAAAACAGAAGAAACAGAGGCTGGAATTTCACTCTCTGAAATTTCCCCAGAATCACAAAATAAGAGTGCATTTTATAAGTTTGATTAACTGTTATGTTTAAATCATATTCTGGTCAGTCTCAAGAATTTATATGAGGAATATGCTTTATTTGGAATTTACTTTGAAAGAGACAGACTTTTCTTAGTTATAATTTTGTAATCAATTATTATTTAAAAATAATTTATGTAATCTATTTTTGACTTTAAGTTTTAAACTGACTTTAATCTTATTTCTAATCAAACTTTTACCTGGAAATTTTAATTTCTGAAATAAAAACTGTAATATTGTTCCTTAGAACTCTTTCTTTCATATGAAGTTTTTGAAAAAGTGTGTGTTCCTATAATGATTCTACTTCTCTTAAAGTCCTCAGAGACAGTCTTTATTTTGCATTTTCATGCAGCTCATCTTCCAAGCTTTTTACTACTATTAAATACAAAGTCTGATATGTAGTGGATGATTATTTTTAAGTTCCTATTTAAATTAACATACAATAAAATTGACCTTTAATGTGGCATACAGTTCTTTGAATTCTCTCCTGTGCCTATGCTGATGTACACCAACTCCAAAAAGAAGACAGAACAGCTATATTCCATTCCCCCATTCTCTCATTCTATCTCTTTACGGTCCCACTACTTCTCATTCCTACACCCTAGCAACCACTGATCAGTCTTCCATCACTGAAGTTTTATCTTTTTAGCTATTAACATATACATGGAAACATGGAGGGTGTAACTTTTTGATACTTTCACTCAGATTAAAGCCTTTGAGATTGATGTAAGATGTTGTGTGTACCAAAATAATGCACACATTGTAATTGCTTAGTAGTATTCTATAGTCCGGATGTATCATAATTTGCTTATCCATTCAACCATTGAAAGATATTTGGTTTATTTCAAGTTTTTGGTAATTATGAAGAGAACTGCTACAAACATTCATATGTAGGGTTTTGTATAAATCTAAGTCATTTTTCTGGGGTAAACACCAAGTAGTGGGATTGCTGGGCCATATGGCAAGTGAATGTTAAATTTAACATAAAACTACCAAACTCTCTTACAGAGTGACTTTATCATTTTCACTTCCCAGTGCAACGTATGAGACTCCCAGTTGCTCTGTGTCCTCACCAGCACCAGGAATTGTTACCACTCTTTTTAGTGGGAGTTATTCTAATAGGTATGTAGTAATATCTCATGGTTTTAATTTACTTTTTCCTAGTGATTTTGATTTTAAACATCTTTTCACATGTTTACTAGACTTCCATGTCTTCTTTCGTGAAACATCTGTTCAAGTCTTTTGCCCTTTTTAAATTTGATTTTTACTGCTACATTTTGAGATTTCTTTATATATTCTGAATACAGCCCCTTTTTCAGATATGTGGCTTGAACATATTTTTGCTCTTTCTATGCTCTTTAAAATTACTGTTAACTTCTCAAAGTTAACTTTAAAAGTTACTGTTAAAGTAAAAGCAAACAGTAACTTTAACTTCTCAAAGTTACTGTTCATGTTAACAGTAACTTTAGGAGAGTTTTAGACTCTCTAAAGTCTCTTAACAGTAACCTCAACAGAACCAAAATTTTAGATTTTGATGTCCTATTTATATGCATGCATATATGCATATATACACACACACACACACACACACACACACATATATGTGGGAGACTTTCATGGTCTTGCTTAATTGTAAGGTCTAACAGCTCTACTCCCTGGGAATGAAGATTTTCTTCTGTGTTTTTTTTCTAAATGTGCTAGTTTTGTGTTCTATATGTACATCTATGATCAATTCAGAGCTAATTTTTAGATAAATTGTGAAGTGTAATTCAATGCTCACTTTTCTTTGCATGTGGTTGCCCAAGTGTTCCAAAGCTATTTGTGGAAAAACCTATCCTTTCTCTATTGTCACTGCCTTTGTACCTTTGTCAAAAACTTGGCCATAGTTGTGTGTGTCTACTTTTGGACTGTCTTCTCTGTGAAATTGATCTCTGTATCCAGCCCTTAGCTAATACTGTATTCTTTTGATTACTAAACAATTTTTTGAAATTAGAAAATGAAAGTCTCCCATTTTGTCTTTATTCAAAATTGTTTTGGTTATTTTATCACCTTAGCACCTTTGTCCTTTCCTACATATATTTTAGAATCAAGTTTTACATATTGGCAAAGAAATCTTGTTGAGATTTTGATTGAATTTTCATTAAATCTCCAGATCATTTTGGGTTGAATTAACATTATTACTATATTGAGACAAACCTATGAATATGTTATAACTCTCCATTTGTTTAGGCTTCCTTTGATTTCTTCCACCAGTGTTTTATGCCTGTCAACATTCTGTTTCTGTATTTGTTATGTTAGGTTTACGACTAGGTATTTTATTTTGGAGTGATTATGTGGTTTTCAACAGTTCAATTGCTTCTATAGAGAAATGTAGTTCATTTTGTTTGGTGAATTTGTATCCTATAATCTTGCTATGGTGTATTATTAGTTACAGAAGTTCTTTGGAAAACCTTTCCATTTTCTATATAGAATATGTCTCATGTGAATAAACACAGTTTAATTTCTTCCTTTCCAATTGGTATGCATGAAAGTAAAATAAGAACAAAGCAAACAAAGAAACAAAATAATTCTTCTTTAAATGTTCCCTAGAATTTATCAGAAACCATCCTGATCAAGAGGATTTTATTTTCCGAAAAAGGTTAACCACAAATTAAATAGTTATATGAACATGATGGTTATCTAAGTTATCTTGGGTGTCTGCTGGTGATTTCTGGGTTTGAGGAATTAATGTATTTCATGCAATTTGACCAACTTTGCTGTGTAGGATTTTTTTGTGATATAGACTTATTGTTTATGGAGTCTGTAGTGATAGTCCATAATATTTATATTGATAATTTGATATCAATAAAGATAATTCTTTGTTAGTCTTTCCAGAAGTTTACAACTATTGTTTTAATATATTTTCTTCGCTATTTTCCTGGTTTTTTTTTTTTTTTTTAGGGAGGGTATTTCTACTTTTCACTATCTTATTCTCTTACTTCTACTTGCTGTGGAATTTAGTTTACTCTTTTTTTTCTAGATGGAAGCTTAGATAGTACAAGCTTATTCATGTGAAGCTTTTCTTCTTTTGTGTAAGCATTAACTGCTACAAGTTTCTGGCTAAGCACTGCTTTAGCTGCATTCCACAAATTTGATATGCTGAATTTTCATTTTTCCTCAGTTCAGTATGTATTCTAATTTCCCTTTCGATGTTTTCTTTGACTGATGGATTGTTAAAAAGTATGCTATTGTGGAATAACAGACTGGTAGACTTGGAAAGGTGAGACAGTAGGAGGGAGGTAAGGAATGAGAAATTACTTAATGGTACAATGTACATGATTCGGATGATAGTTACACTAAAAGACTTGATCACTATACAATATATCCATGTAATGTTGTTTCTTGTTTTCTGCACTTGTACCCCTTACATTTATACAGATTTTTTAAAAGAAGAAAATGTGCTAAACTTCCAAATATTTGGAGGTGTTTCTGTTATCTTTGTTATTTAGTTATTATTGAACACATTATGAGTTATTTTAATTCCTTATATTTGTTGAACTTTGCTTTAGAATTCAGAATATGGGCTGTCTTGGTGAATGTTCCTTGTGTATATGGGAAAAATGTATGCACTGCTGTGTCCAGTGGAGTGTTCCATGTCAATTAGAATTGACTGATATCACAGCTTAGGTCAACATTCTCGTCTATTTTCTGTCTATAGATTGTATCAGTTACTGCGAAAAGAATGTTGAAATCTCTAACTGTACTTGGGAATGTGTCTGTGTTTTCAGTTCTGATCATGCTTGATTTATGTTTTCTAAAATTCTGCTGTTAGGTTCATACACATTGGGATTGTTTTGTGCTTTAAATGTAATGTCCCTCTTCGTCTCTGGTCATGTTCCTTAAGCCCCCTTTGCCTAATTAACACAGCCACTCCAGCTTTCTTTTTGTTCGTGTGTGCATATATTATTCTCTCGATCCTTGATATCTAGCTTATCTACATCACTATGTATATATGAAGTGAATTTTTTCTAGACAGCATATACCCATTTCATGTTTTTTTTAATCCATTCCGACAATCTTTGTATTTTAATATGTGTGTTTAGTCAGTTTGCATTTAGTGTATTTATTGATATGGTCAGATTTAGGTCTACCATTTTATTATTTGTTTTCCGATTATTCCCTCCGTTTCTCAATCTTTATTCATCTTTTCTCATTTTCCTTGCATAATTCCAACATTTTTATTCTATTTAAATACACCTACTGCACATTTGGCTGTATCTCACTGTATAATTTGCAGACGTGTGTGTGTCCAGTGACTTTAGGATTATCCAAATACTTAACTTTTCTCAGTCTATTCAGAATTGATATTTTAGCATTTTAACCAGAACATAGAAATCTAATTACTATACAGTTACCAAACATTTTAAAGAATTGTGAGAACAATCGTCTGTTTACCCCAATAGTTGCCACTTTTGTTGCTCTTCTTTCATTTGTGATGTTGCAGGTTTCTTTCATCTTTTTCTTTCTATGAAGAATTTTCCTTTAGCAATTCTTTCAGAGCAGTTCTGACAGCAACAGATTCTGTTAGTTTTCCTTTATTTGAGAGCACTATTATCTTATGTTTATTTCTGGACATTATTTTTACATGATTTAGAATTCTGGGGAGGACAGCTATCTCAGCACTTTAAACATATTTTCCCTGTTTTCCGGATCTCCACAATTTCTGATGAGAAATCTGCAGACAGACATTTAACAGAATGTCTCCATGTTCGCTTGATAGTTTTAAAACATTTAAACAGTTTTCTCTGGATGGTCTTAAGATTCTTTCCTCTTTTTCTTTTATTGGATTATGGTGTGTCTCGGCCCATACTTCTATGCGTTTACCTGATTTAGGGTTTGATGAGTGTCTTGAATCTGTAGGTTTATATATTTCACTGGATATGGGAAATTTTCAGCCTTTATGTCTTAAATGTTTTTTTTTTTTTTTTTCCCTGGTCTACGCTGTCTTTCTGGGACACCAGTAGTGCCAATCATAAACTATAGGAACTATTCCAAAGACAAATTAACAATTGTCCATTTTTCAATTTTGGTTCTATTGTTAAGCTTGCATAATTCTTATTGATCTGTTTTCAAGTATATTGACACTTTTCTGTCATTTCCATCCTGTGACTGTACCTATCCAGTAATTTTTTCCAGTGCTACATTTTCCATTTGTATCTTCTATTATACCTATTTGCTGAGATCTTTTATCATTTCATTCCTGCAACACATTTTCACCTTTATTTGTTGGAATATTTTATAATAGCTTGTTAAACTGTTTGTCTAATTACTGTGTCACTTCAATAGAGGCATTCATTTTATTTTCATATGTACATTGATACTTTCCTTGTGAGCCATATGTGAGGTAAGCTTTCATTTTATCCTAGACATTTTGAGTATTATGTTTTGAAAATCTGGGTCTTGTTATTATCTTATGAAAAATATATCCATTTTTGTTTTATAGAGTCAACTGGGTAAGGGTCAAGCATAGTCAACTGGGTAGGGGTCAAGCCACTAGATTTGACTAGCTTTCCCTCTCTGTAATCTCCCCTGAAGTTTCCAGTTCTCTGGTGTTCCCTTTTTTGGTCTTTTATCCAGAAAGCTGGGGATTTATTTATCTCACTCTTGTGCTCTCTCTCTAAGCTATACCCATATCTAAGACAGGTGGTGAGTGAACAAAAATAAACTAAAAACAATGTGAGTTTGCCTCATCCTCTTGAGGCCACAGCTACTTAAATCAGAGAGGATGGTGCCTCTTCCACTGGGTAGCTGCAAGCCCTCACTGCTGCTGCTGCTGCTACTGCTACCTACAGGGGTTCAGTCAGGATGGTGGGAAAAATTATAAAATAAACATTCTTGGAAGGCCAGAAGGTTTTTGCAAAATCCTCAGGATACAGTTATGGCTGATGAAGGCAGCCTAATCCTCTTTGAGCTATAACAAGGTTAATTAACATAGGAGTGTAGAGGAGTCTATCTAAATAGCTTGTTTACTCTTGTGGTCCTAAGACTAACCTTTGACCATCTTTGAGTGCATGATTGCTCTCTACTCCTGGGGGTCTGCAATGGTAATTACCTTCTACTGGTGTTTACTTGAGACTTTTGTCATTAAATATGTGCTGAATAAATGTCAGGAGGGCCAGTGAGTCAGTCGGCCACAGTTGCAACTCATTACAGCACTTTCCTGGGAGTCTGTAAGAGGTCTGGATTCTCAGCCAGACTGACAAGCACAATATCTGTGTCACTGTACGTTATTCATCTGTTGTTGGATCAGGGTCTGCAGGACGGACCCCCACAGCTACCAACAAACCATTTTCTGAATTCTCAAGCCTAGATGACAGGGCTTTTGGTGTTCCTTATATCCATGCTGATACCCGCTTCCATCTTTCAGGCTAACTTGAGTCCAGGCTGGAGAAACTCTTAAAAAAGGAAAGTCACCACCAATTTAGTGGTTTTGGAATTCTGGTCTTTTCCAATCTATCTGTCACTATTTACTTTTTAGAGTCCTCAAAGACATAATCAATGCATTCTGTCCAGGTTTTATAGTTTATTCCATTTTATCCCAAACTGAAAATCCTAGATGGATAAAGTTTGATTCATAGTTGCTTATAGGTAAAAACAGAGTCAAAGCTGAATTCGCATTTTTCAATGAAGAATTAGCCTGATCTTTGAAATGTTGAATTAATATGTAAAAAGAAGATTCATTTAGCCAAACTAGAAATATTTCCCTACTGAGTTAGCTAAGAAATTACTGTATATACATGGCATTATGTATGAAAATGTTATGAAGTTTTAATCTTTACTGTAATATTGATTCTGGCATTTCATGCTCTTTGGTAGCTAATTATGATCTGACTCCTATCTCCAATCACTGTAAAGTTAATTAATGTACTTTTCAGATAAATTTATTAAAAAATACACAGTCCTCTTCATGTCTCTCAATCTCTTCACATGCTACTGCTTCGACTAGATATTCAGTGTTGTTAATATCATTATGAAAACATTTTCAATAATAATCAACTAATTCTATTTATCCAATCCTAGGAAAATTATCTTCCTATTGAACAGGCAAAAAAAGAACAACAAATTGATTTTTCACAGTAATTTTCACGTTTCTCTTTTCTGAGATCATTCATCAGTACAAACCATTTTGCTCAAAAAATGTGTGTCATTGCCAGTAACGTTTGGGAGAAATTCTACCATGTCAGGAAGATTCCTCCTAGGTTTCTCAATATAAGCTGAGATTTCTTATTGTTTGAACCCAGGAGCTGCCTCACATTACTTTTGAACACTGTTATTCTTCACTTATAAAAGGGATGTCTGTTGGGGTGCTTCTCATTTGTATGAGTCCTATTCTTACATCCAAACTATTTTTTCTGTTACCGACATTCCAGGATCCTCTCTATTTTTCTTCACTTGGTCCCACACATTACTCTACTACTTAGGATGAAGTGGGAGGAAGAGGTTTCTAGTATCTTTCAGCATTCTACCTAGGATGTAATCTTTTATTTTCATATTCATGTGGAAGAAAAGGGCTAACATGTAGCATTAGGGAAACCTGATGATTTACCATTTGCTTTATTTCCCCTTTAGCACATTCATTCAAGAACTATTAGGAGTTTATCTATGCTAGATGAGACAGTGAATGAGAATTTGCCCCAGGATGACATGCCAGGCCAATCTCCCTCATTTCACAGTTTAAATTAGTTATGGAATAATGAGTAACCTATACAGATGAAACAGCATATACAATGGGTCCGATTGTCTAACTGTAAAAGGTGAAGGCATTATAGTACATAGCTGGTCAGATACAAGCAGGGCAGGCAAGACTCCCACCCCCTGCCCTGCAAACCAGCAATATCAGGTGATCATCAGGTGATGGCCAGGCAGTTGTTCAGCTGTCCCTCTAAAATAATAATTGGTCCCAGACAAAACCAGGGAAAGGCAGTCTCTCAATAGACAGAAACACCTGTAGCTGGTGATCAGCAGCTTCCTGATAAGATCTCAGGAGTTGGACTAAGGGGCTCATGTATGCCACTAAGAGGCCAAATGGCAGCATTTAACTGGCATATGATCTTTGTCTAGGAACACTGGACTGGAAAGGGAAAAATGCCTCAAGTGAGCATGCGTGTAAATCCAGTCAACATACTGCACATATGGCCCCTCCTAAGTGCTAAAAGCCCATTGTGCATGCAGACAGCCCACCCCAAGGAAAGAATCAGGGGAGAAATAATGCAAGACCCCAGAAATATGCCAACGTATAAAACCCCAAAAGGTCAAATTGCACACTTGATCTATCAATTCACCTGCTTGGCCCTCTTCTAAGTGTACTTTAGTTCCTTTCATTCCTGCCCTAAGTATTGGAATTTCTGGACAGTGCAATCAGGCAAGAGGAAGAAATAAAAAGTATTCAAATAGGAAGAGAGGAACTCAAATTGTCTCTGTTTGCAGATGACATGATTTTATATTTAGAAAACCCCATCATCTCAGCCCCAAAACTCCTTAAACTGATAAGCAACTTCAGCAAAGTCTCAGAATACAAAAGCAATGTGCAAAAATCACAAGCATTCCTATATACCAAGAATAGACAAGCAGAGAGGCAACTCATGAACAAATTCCCATTCACAATCACTACAAAGAGAATAAAATACCTAACATACAACTAACAAGGGATGTGAAGGACCTTTGCAGGGAGAACTACAAACCACTGCTCAAGGAAATAAGAAGACACAAACAAATGGAAAAACATCCCATCCTCATGGATAGGAAGAATCAATATTATGAATATGGCCATACTGCCCGAAGTAATTTATAGAGTCAATGCTACTCCCACAAAACCACCACTGACATTCTTCACAGAATTAGAAAAAACTACTTTAAATTTCTTATGGAATCAAAGCAGACCCATGTAGCCAACACAAGCCTAAGCAAAAAAGAACAAAGATGGAGTCATCACGCTACCTGACTTCAAACTATACTACAAGGCTACAGTAACCAAAACAACATGGTACTGGTATCAAAACAGACATATAGACCAATGGAACAGAACAGAGAGCTCAGAAATAACACCACATATCTACAACCATCTGATCTTCAACAAACATGACAAAAACAAACAATGGGGGAATGATCTCCTATTCAATAAGTAGTGCTGAGAAAACTGGCTAACCATATGCAGAAAACTGAAACTAGAACCCTTCCTTACACCTCATACAAAGATTAACTCAAGATTGATTAAAGACTTAAAATGTATAACCCCAAACCATAAAAACCCTAGAAGAAAACCTAGGCAATACCATTCAGGACATAGGCATTGGCAAAGACTTCATGACAAAAAATGCCAAAAGCAATTGCAACGAAGTCAAAATTGACAAATGGGATCTAATTAAACTAAAGAACTTCTGCACAGCAAAAGAAACTATCATCAGAGTCAACAGGAAACCTACAGAATGGGAGAAAATTTTTGTAATCTACCCATCTGATAAAAGTCTAATATCCAGAATCTACAAGGAACTTAAACTTTTTAATACACTTTCACTCCTGCTTAAAACATGCCTCACTGTGTCACTCTGCCCTATGCCCCTCAGTTGAATTCTTTCTTCTGGGGAGGCAAGCAAGAATTGAGGTTGTGGGAGACCTGCAGGGATTTGCCACCTGTAACAAAGGGATATCAGATTGACCATGCTAACTCAGCCTCTTCTCTTGAATGCATGTCCTGAGTTACAAATGACTGAGCGGGGAACTCATGAGACCTCTCCTCTGTGTGCATGCTGTGTATTTCCTGTCCTGGGTCTTTTCTTAAAACTTGGTAAGTTTTGTGCTGGCGGTACTGAGTTCTATGAATTTGGTTGTCAATCTACACCTAAGACTAGTATGGTTGCTAGTAACACAAAGTTGCTATCAAAGCATACCTGTTCCCTTTTGTTTTTATGGCAAACTTTCTCCTCATTTTGCATTTATTTGTTTTCATTTTCATGGAGGTACCCAGGGCAAGCAGATGAGGTACTTATTCTTTAGGTCCTGATTTACCTTGCATTTTGAGAAAAATCTACAGAGTGACACATACTGTATATTTCTCAATACTTCTTTGTTTTATCTTTTCAAATTGGAAACATTGAGTAAATTGTTATGACAAAAAATTTTATCTGCAATTTTGCAGTCTATGAAATTGATATGTTTTGTGCATCTGGTTTCAAAATTATCTTGTCAGAGGTTTTATATCTAAGAAATAACTTTCAGTAACATTTAAAATCCCAGCTTTAGAATCTAAATGCCATTTTAAAATTTGCCATTTTATACTTCTAAAGTTTGAACTTGTCCTCCTATGATTCATTGCTATTATAAATTGATTTTGAGTCCATGATAGTTCACGACATTCATGTAATTTATGATAAATTTTCATTTTTGAAACACAAATGATCAATAATGATATTTGAATTATAAAAGAGCTGTACAAGTTTGAAAAGAATTTGCAGCACTCCCACCTGCAATGTGGAGGATTAGGAATTCAGATAGGCCCTCCATTGACAGAAAACACTCAAATGTGGGAAAACCATAACAAAATACATGCTAGTTCATTGTAGAGTTCAAGAGAAAATACAAGAACATTCAAGAGATATGCAACTTTAAAATAAAGGTAAAACTTTAAAAAAAATTGTTGAAAAGCAAACTTTTAGAGTTAGTGTAACTTTCAATTCCTCTAACTCTAAATTTCAAGCGGGTACCTGGGATCAAGAATATTTAGACAAATGGACCTGAAGAGAAATGAGAGGCTGGGGTTTATACTGGCTCAAAACCAGACTCTCAACTGCAGATTCATGAATAATGTGAAGACAGTTTTAAGTGTTACAATTTCAGTAAAGGCATAAATAGGGGTTTAAAAGAAAACAAAACTGCCTGTCTACAAAAGGAACCAATGAAGACGCCTCTTAGAATCTGTTCCTTCTTTCTGTAGGGGGGAAAAAAAAAAAAAGTCTCCTTAAAGTTTGTAATGATAGGCCTGTTGTTTCATCTTTCTGGGTTATGGAGTTTACATCACCCCTACATCTGAACTCCCCAGTCTGAGGAATCAAATTAAAGTGGTTCCAGACTGGCAGCATATCCCAATACCATTCAGAATAAAATTAAAATATTTTCTGTGGATAAAAATATAGTCAATCAAAGTCATTTAGGATTCCCATATGGTATGCTGCTAGGTATGAATTCACAATGTAAAGTCACCAAATAGGGGAGGAAAAGAAATCATTGTAATTGAAAGTACCAGCAGAAAGCAAAGCTAAGAGATTTACCTCCAACTCCCCAAACTAACTTAGTTCAGTAAACTTCAAAACATCAAAGATGAAGAGAACATTTAAAAGAAGGCAGAGAGGAAAGGCAGATCATCTACAAGACAGTATCACTTAAAAACAGATTTTCTTGTGTCTATAATGACATAGGCACTGTAATATTATTTTCAACGTGCTGAGAGGAAGTTACTCGTCTAGACTAATGAATTCAGAACGAGTTTGAGAAAAAGACATCTTCACACAATAACCAAGAAATGTTACTTCCTGAAAACAAGAACTAAGTGGACTCTTAAAGAAGCAAAATATCTCAAATGGAAAATCTGAGATACAAGAAGGAATAGTAAAGGCAGAAATTTTAAGTATCTCACAAAAATTAAAAAAAAAAACAGTATAATACAAGAATAATAATGTTTCATTGGTGGGGTTAACTACAATAATAGATTTTAGTTGATAGGTAGGAAGAAAGGAAATAAAACATGTAGGAAAAGAGGAAGATTAAATCCTGAATACCAGGGTCTGTCTCCAAGACTTCTTGGTAAATGCGCACACAATTCAGTAATTTTAGTGTAACCAAAGCTTTTTTTCCAGTGAGAAGCAGAGGCACAGAGGCATTCCCTATAAAGTCAAAATATTAAAAATAATTTAAAAATAAACTATTGCAATATGTATTTTTAGGGGCTAAGAGAACTACTGTTGGAAAAAATAATTTTAGATAGCACTGCGATTACTTCATATATACGATTTATATATGTTTTTGAAAATAAAAACTTAGAATATGAAAAGAAGAAAAATTTGCAAATAAGTTGATAAGTACAATTTGTACAATCCTGGGAATCAGAGCAAAGAACGTTTTATGATTTCCTTCCAAGAATGAGAAAAATACAGTTGAAGAACTTCAAAAGTAGAAGATGGCAGATTTAAAAGTAATTCTTGGCGAGGTATGGTGGCTCAGGCCTGTAATCCCAGCACTTTGGGAGGCCGAGGCGGGCGGATCACGAGGTCAGGAGATCGAGATCATCCTGGCTCACATGGTGAAACCCCGTCTCTACTAAAAATACAAAAAATCAGCCGGGCGCGGTGGGGTGCACCTATAGTCCCAGCTATTCGGGAGGCTGAGGCAGGAGAATGGCATGAACGCGGGAGGCGGAGCTTGCAGTGAGCAGACATAAAAGGAAAAAAAAAAAAAAGTAATTCTTTTAAAGTCCAGTGTCCTTCAAATTCATATTCTTCATTATTAAATGTCCATATGTGAATTGTGAAAGCATTATATTTTGGTATTTTCTAAAGACACAAGAGAAACAATGTACATTTACATGAACATTAAGTTCATAGTATATAACAGACAATGTCCTTGATATCTCATCAGTCATATAATTTAGTCTTTGAAGCAATAGTCTGAATTATTATTCCCACATTGCAGGTGAGGGTATCAAGATTCAGACTGGAAGTGACTTGTGGAATTGCTAGCGCCACGTGCCGCGCCACGTCTGGATCTTCTGAATCCAAAGCCTCTGCTTCAGTAAAGTCTCAATTACAATGTCTCTATGCCTCTGGTGTCTCATTGAAAAAGAAAAATAAGGAAGATTTAGTTAAATTAGGTATTACTGAACTCTGAACACAACCAAGATGGCAAGATATCTTGAAGACAAACAGACCTTGAGACTAAGGACTAAATCTCCCTCTTTCTGTATCTTTTTTTTTTTCCTAGCTTTTCCTGTCAACCAAAACCTGCTACTGCGGTTAACCCCACAAATGAAATATCGTTCTCACTGCTTCAATGAGAGCGGTTGTATGTGCAAATAGTCAACACTAAAGTAGATAAGGAGCAACAAATTCTGTTCTATTAAATCCTATTAATACTGATCACTTCACAGTGGTTTTTAAAAAAGAAGCGTTCCCTCCCTCCCTATCTCTTAAAATGATATGCATACCAATGGTATCTTCTAAGTTCTCCAAATATGATTGTTCCTGTCAATGTATATAATGTACAATATTTAATGTCTGTCCCTCTTTAATGCTGAAAAGTTCTAATTTTAAATTAACGTGTACATTTCAATATATGAGATTCAAACATATCTCATGCAGAGAATTTTTAAAACATAATTTCTGCAGAAACTCCATTAAAAAATAATGTCATGAACCTGTTGAGTCTGCGTTAAGAAGGAACAGCTGCACACTCAGGGCCCTGGAAGGGAGCCCTATCGGTGTGAATTCACACGGCAACTAACAGGCTTATTGTCATTTATTTGTGAGAGAACAGCCATTTGTCTGACATACTGAAGTCAGCCTCAGGGTGAGGCTGCTTTGTTCCACAACTATCAGACAGAAAAAAATTATTCCCCATCTCCCTGATAAGAAGTCAAGGAGAACTTTGAGACAGTCACTGGTAGATACAAATAATTGACTGGACAACAGCTGGAGATTATAGGCACGGCATTTATAAAATAGGGAAATTTCCTTTATTTCTGAGATGCTAAAAATTATTTCAAGATTCAACAAGTTCATGAATATTCATTTTTATTTACATGGCTTTCCACCCTAGCATTGTGTTTATTTGATTGTTCTAGCTTTACTTTTTTGACTATAATATAATCTCTTTGATTACATATTTAGCCGGACATTTTTATGGTTTAGGGAATTACTTTCTAAAGAAAATTAATGTGTTACTCTATTCAAAATGGTCTTAATATTTTTAATTAAAAAACACAACATTGACATCATTAGAAATCTGTATAATTTGTTAAAACACATACACACACAAAATACTTTTCTTCTGCAAAATACTGAGTCTATACCTGCTTCTTCTACATGGTATTGTTGTACAAGAAAGATAAAATCAAAGGTTTTTAGGTCCAGATCACAGCATGCAGAAAACATCAAAGGGACAGAGTCTGCCTTTTGAGGACAGGTTTAAATGATGTAGACTCTAGGCCGAAAAGATAAAAAACTGTGAAGTTGAAGAAGGAATGATTCTGCAATTATGAAGACTAAGGATATATTTCAACTGAATTCAGTTAACAAGAATCTCCTTTGAACCAAGACAGAAGAAAATTGAGGGCAAATAGAAAGAAATATTACTTGACATAGTATAATAATTTTATGAGGTTTGGTTTTCTAGTTAGAATTGATACAGTCTGAATTGGGAGTAGTCTAAAAACAATCAACAGTTTGGGCATATACTGCTGAATTTTTAGAGTAATATTCAGGTAGAAGACAGTACGTTCAACAATGTATTTCTTGTTGCTTGTCAGAGTCAAAATGCTGAAGTGGATAATCTACATGGTTGGCCAAGTACACTAATACTTACATTCTATTATCATGTTAACCTGGAGTCCCATTTATTCACAAAAATCTCCTGACCAAATGAGTGTGAAGAACATGCTGCCAATGTGTTGAGAAAATCTCTTTGCTTTAACATGAGAAAATATTGATCAAATATGTTTCTACAGCATAAAAACAAAAACTACCAATCTTGTGTATAAAACATGAAAATGCCTATTAATTGCACATTTCCAAAATATAGTAATTTTACAAGTCTATCAAAAAGTTGACTGAATTATATAAAATAGTTCTGGTTCTTCCTTTTCTTTATTAGGCACTATTTTTGTGGACTTGAAGACTAAAACAATAACATCTTTTTTTCTGTATTTCTTGTAATTATGGAGACTGTTTCAAAACAAATTAAAATAGCACTTCACATATCAAGGACACCTCAGAATCATTTTCAAGTTTAAATTTTTAATTTACATGGATCTGATAGTAAACCATTAGCATAGGTTTAATCCTGAAATAATCAGCAGTTGAGTACACATCTCCTGACATGAAAATATAATACATTTCTGATTTGTCACTAAGCAGAAACTTGGTTCCATACAGTAATGAGACCATCTGAGTCCTTATCCATTTCCATAGGTATCTGTCTTTGTTCTGCCTCATTCTGTACCCCCTGCATGTGATGGAGATGACAGTTATTCCTGTGTAAATTTTGCAAGGTTTCTTTCATGTTAAGTACAAAGATTTCCACTGTAGTTTTCTTGCCTCCAATAATCAGCTTGGATTTACTGAACTACTATTTATACTAGTATAGGTTCAACTCAATGTATCTTTTCAGTCAATTATTTTTGACAAATTTTTGGTTCATTATCTGTTACATGGTTAATTCCTTCCTATGTCCTTAGAATTAGTCATAAAAATGAAGAGGTGAACAACACTTTAAAATTTGCAAAGCACTTTTATATCTTTTATATATGTTAGTCACTGTGACCCAGCAGACCACAGGGACAAACACCATTGATATGTTTATTTTAAAACTCAGGATACTGAGGCTTACCGAAACATTTACCATTATACAACCGTTAAGTAACAGAGCCAGCCTTCCAACTCTCAATGCTGGGTGGATACTTAATGTTCCTCTACAATGTATAGCAGGGATACTGATTAGACAGACATCATTTTCGATGAGGTTTCATACATTTTTCTACCCGTAAGTTAATCATGTGTTCATTTCTTTATTTGGAAAACATTAAGATTTTAAAATATGCACAACACTAAACATTAAGGACACTAAAAATTATTTCTCTTAGTGAAAAAAACAGATACAATAATACAATGAAAAGTGGCAGAATCTAGAGGATAACTGGAGATTGCTTAGGATCAGGCTGGTACAAACGTAATTGCTTTACTTTTAATGGCAAAATCCTCAATTACTTTTGCACCGACCTAATAATTCACGAAGAATCGTGAACAATTCAGCTTGGAGTTTTCAGGAAACAATGCATTGAAAAGTTTAACTGCACATTATGGATAAATTTTTAAAAATGCACAAGAAGAATATGTAAACAGACATTCTAAGAGGAAGAATCACATGTTAAAAATAAAAACTTACATATAATGTTTAGGGGTAAATATGTCATAATGAAGTTCCACAAAATCATTTAAAATCCTGCCAAGAAACTTGCTCTACATTTTATCCTTTTAGAAGCTGATGGTTTTTCTGTTTGAAATATGACCATATTTTTTGTTTTTTACATTCAACCAAGAGTTCCTTCCTGGCTTATGAATGGGTGAATCAAGCCTTAGTCCCAGCTCTGTCTGTACCTCCAACTACTATAGATATTTTGTGTGTCTAGACAAACAAAAGAACATGGTGATATTTCTTCACCCATACTGGAATGTGGAGAAAGTAAATTAATATTCTGAGGTCTTCTGAAAGTAGTAATGGCAAGCTCTAGGTGAGTTTCTGAGAGCAGCCCTGCCTCAGGTATCCACGTGGGTATCTCTCACTTCCTTCAGTTATCTAATCCGATACCACCTTTCCAGTAATCCTGTCCATATACCTCAGCTAAAATAACAACACCAACACTCCATCTCATCTCACACTTTTTATCCAAATTACCTTGCTTAATTCTTCTCCATGTACATCATCAATATCTGACACGTGATATATTTACTGGTTTGTTTTCTGTCAGTATTCCGTTTCCCCATTAGAATAGAAAACTCCATGAGGACAGAGAATTGGTAAGTCACAAGATGTATCTCCAGCAACAAGGATATAGCCTTGCACATACTAATACTTGATAAATATGTATAGGATCACTAGATAAGTGAACGGACATAAGTAAGTAAAATGTACGTGAAAATGAAGGATTTTTCTTAGTTTGGTGGTTAAATCATTATCCTGTGTCATCTCATCAGAGTTTAGCAGTAGACTAGCCACATTAAATTTCACATTCTTTCTTTACTTCATGATGCAATGTATTGTCAAAAAGAAAGAGACCAAAAGCTTGATTAAATTATTAGTGTGCTGATTTGTGCATAAATGAGTCGAATAGAAAATAACTGATATATTAATATTTATATGAACGTCTGGGAACTTGTACATATTTCTGTCTAAACTTGAAAGCATTCCCCTGAAATTTACTTGTTAAAAAAGCCATTTCTAATGTTTTATTTGTTAGTAACTGCCTTTATTGTCAAGCCTTTAAATGCTATTGCTACATTAGTGCATTGATACACATAGGCATGAACAGTTTTCCAGAGGGCAGTTTCACAAGTAGAATTAATTTCAGTCAATTTCACTTTCAGAGCCTCAAACATTATCATGAATCAAGAGAAATGCAATGCCTGCAAGAAACCACCACGTATGACACAGTATTACTGTGAATTCTGAGCATATGCACTGTAAATACCAGGTTTTAAGTCATTGCATTTCCTGTCTGGCTTTGAATGAGTTCTGCCCTGCAGGACTATTAGCAAACAACAAAAATGATAGCACTTCACAAGTCAAGGAATAACTAACCTATTTAAATATGTCTTCCTTTTGGAGAGATTAAAAATGCCAGCAGTTAAGCAGCTGATGTATCAGCACGTATGGCAATGGAGGGATTTTTGCAGGAATATGCACTTAATCAAATATTACTTTTCCCATCACTGCCTAGAATCTATGTAATTTAATTAACTTATGCTTCAGTGGCATTTTGGAAATGAAGTGGATCTGAAGTAAGCATTGGATAGGACCTACTTAGCATTCCATCACGGAAAACTGATGCATAAATTTAAGTCTTTCAATAATATTATGCTTTGATTTACATTGGTTTGAAAGATTTTGGACTGTTTAATAGGTTTGCTATCCTTAAATAATTAGTCACAGCCACATTAGAAAAAAATGAGTTTCCACTGCGTTTTGATGCTGGACTAAATTTATAAACTCATATGCCGATACAGACACACACACAGGCACATACATATCTGGCTATGTATGTTCATGCGTATGTTTACATTTGTATTGTGGTATGATATGAAAAAAAGAGCAAATATTGTAAGTATACGGTTTGATGACTTCAAAAATTGCACATAAACACCCTAATCAAGAAACATGCATTTATCCATCCTGACAATTCCCTTCACATTTCTTTCCAGTCACTAATCCTTACCTCTTCTCAACAAAGGGATCTGCTCTCCTGACCCGTAATAGGAATTTTTATTTTTCTTTTTACTATTTGTATATATAGTCCGTATTTATAATCATGACTTTCTTCACAGAAAAGCATCGAAGCATAGAGACGTTTGTTTCACAACGCTGAGCAAGCTACTTAGCCTGAGATGGGATCACTTAAAACTTACTTCCTTTTCTCACAGAACCGTGTCTCAGTGTAGTAACTAATTTCATGATAAACTTTGGGATCATGTGCAGCACTTAAGTAGTTTGAAAATAAACACTTCCATTGTTGAATGATAAAAATCATTGCTTTCTGGGATGCAGAAAGTCTTCTATTCTTTGAAATATACTGAGGCTTATTTGTAGGACAAGTAGTCAATCCTATAATCATACCATCTTGTAGATAAATATTATCCCATCTCAAAAGGCACATGGTACATCATGACATGCCTTTGGTGAATCATAACAATGTAATTTTAGACACAACTAAGAACAGCAATAGTCTCCTGGTTATAAGTTCCCTTCAGACAGTGCCAATGACAGTTGTATAGGGCTCCATTTGTGGTCACTCTCACTAAATAACATGGTTGCCATTTGTCCAAAGAGTCTCCTGAGAAAAACCAGTTTCTCACCTTAGCGAATTCTCCTCCTCCTGAAAACATTCTGTTAACTGCGTGGAGATAATGAACCTACATGCAAATACAGGGAAGCAGCACTCTCCATAGGGCTTTCTAAGATAACAAAAATTCCCTGGCCAGTCGCTGCAGCTCACAGCTGAAATCCCAGCACTTTGGGAGGCCGAGGTGGGTAGACCACCTGAGGTCAGGACTTTGAGCCCAGCCTGGCCAACATGGTGAAACCCCATCTCTACTAAAAATACAAAAATTAAACCAGGCATGGTAGTGGGCGGCTATAATCCCAGCTACTTGAGAGGCTGAAACAGGAGAATCTCTTGAATCCAGTAAGCAGAGGTTACAGTGAGCCGAGATGGTGCCTCTGCACTCCAGTCTAGGCAATAGAGCGAGACTCCATCTCAAAACAAAAAGAAAAAAAAAAAGGAAAAAAAAATCCCTGTCCCCTGTGTTATGTAATCCAGTAGCCACTAGCCACGTGACCACAAATCACATGAAATGTGGCTGATGTGACTGAGGAATTGAATTTTACATTTTAATTTTAATTAACTTTAAACCTAAAAAGCCACATGTGGCTATTTTTTTGGACAGTAGAACACGATTCATATTAGGAATTCAAAAGTGATCTTTACCTTCTCATTCTTATGATTTACCTTTCATAGAAATACAATCAAGCACTTCCAAATTGTCAAAAAGACAAATTTAAAGTTGATATGAGTGTAAGAAACTAAAACTCTATTATTTTTCAACTTACCCCACTTTCCAGTTCCCTATGTCAACAAATCAAACATAGTATTTTTTAAGGAGCTGGAAATGTCTAGAATGTTTTCCTCCTTATTTAAAAAAATATATCACACTTTGGGAAGCAAGTTCGATGTGGTTTCTACTTTACAAAATTTAAATCAGAATCACTATGATTATACCACATATAATGATAAAAATCATTGCTTTCTGGGATGCAGAAAGTCTTCTATTCTTTGAAATATACTGAGGCTTATTTGTAGGACAAGTAGTCAATCCTATAATCATACCATCTTGTAGATAAATATTATCCCATCTCAAAAGGCACATGGTACATCATGACATGCCTTTGGTGAATCATAACAATGTAATTTTAGACACAACAATGATGCCAACAGATAAAAGCTTGATCTGAGGATACGACGATAGAAATATCATTTCTCGGTGTATTTTTCGGTGAAGGTCGGGCTAGAATAAGCTTTGTTGTCACTGAGATCCGTCAATTTTGCCTGATGGCCCATATATTTAAGTCAGGGGCTATCATTTTAACCATCACTAAATGTTTTGATGATACTGATAAATTCCAGTATAAAAGACAGTCAAGCTTTAGGAAGACAATACAGAAGGTGACGGAGCATGTGACAGTTGCATTTATTAATAAGGAAATCTGGATCATTAAGACCTCCAAGGGAAGTTTTCAGCCTGAATGATCCATAGCTGCTGGCATTAGTCAATTTAACTACATAATTTTTAAATATCTCTTTTATTGTATTTGAGACGGAGTTTCGCTCTTGTCGCCCCGACTGGAGTGCAATGGCGCCATCTCAGCTCACTGCCACCTCTGCCTCCCAGATTCAAGCGATTCTCCTGCCTCGGCCTCCAGAGTAGCTGGAATTACAGGTTTCCACCACTAAATCTGGCTAATTTAGTAGAGACAGGGTTTCACCATGTTGGTCAGGCTGGTCTCAAGCTCCTGACCTCACGTGATCCACCCACCTTGGCCTCCCAAAGTGCTGGGATTACAGGCATGTCCCACTGTGCCCGGCCTAAATATCTTTTTAATCTTACCCACCTACTGTAAAGTAGGGCTGTAATGATCCAAAGTGGAATGACCATCAAGAAATTTCCTGATCATTACATTAATCAATCAACTTGGGGTTTATTGCTCAATTACAGTTTGCCTAATTTCGCCATATGGACTGTGATTGAAACAGAAGAAATACAAGAAAGTGATTTTTTTTCTACTCTTGATGAACTTGTGATGTTATCTTAAAGACAAAATACATTTAAAAATTAGAGAAAAAGACTTTTCTATGGGAGCAAAGGCTATTCCTTTGTTTTGCGCTCACCTTATTTTCTCTGGCTATTATTTTGGAGTCTGGCAATTAGCACTCAAATATTTGTTTAACAGATGTTGAATTAATAACATTCAATTGGTAAGACTGCCTGAAATGTCAACTTCCTATAATACCATTAAGGTTACATCACGCATATATTCAGAAAACACATTGCTTAAAAACAAATTACAAAAATTGAAGATAATTTATTTGCACAGGTTTATAGTGTTTGAAACTTCCCACAGACTTGCCTCCATCAGACTTCCAGTACTTACTTCCATTTCATCCCTCTAACCTTTAAATGTGGATTGTTTCACTTGCCAACATCCCCTTGGCTGCATCTTTCCTTCAAATCTCTATTCAAGGCCAGGGCGGTGACTCACACCTGTAATCCTGGCACTTTGGGAGGCTGAGGCGGGTGGATCACTTGAGGTCAGGAGTTGGAGGCCAGTTTGGTCAACTGGTGAAACTCATCTCTACTAAAAATGCAAAAAAAATTAGCCGGGTGTGGTGGCACGTGCCTGTAGTCCAAGCTACTCGGGAGACTGAGGCAGAAGAATTGTTTGAACCTGGGAGGCAGAGGTTGCAGTGAGCCAAGATTGTGCCACTACACTCTAGCCTGGGTGACAGAGGGAGACTCTGTCTCAAAAAAAAAAAAAAAAAAAAAAAAAAAAGAAAAGAAAAATTCTATTATTCTATTCAAGGCACATCTGACCTATAATGGTCCAAATTCACATGTTTTCTGCCCTTCTGAAGAGAGTAGCCTTTTATCATTTTTATTATATATGTGCTGCATAAGCACATTTCAGTCAACAAAGGAAGTGAAAGATTCCTATTGCCTGGTGATAAAGCCATTGTGATGTCAGAGCACAATGCACTACTCACATGTTTACAGTGATGCTGATGTAGACAAACCTACTGAGCTGCCAGTCATACTGGTTGTGTGTACTGAGACAGGGTATCACTATGTTGCTCAGGCTGAAGGGCAGTGGAGTGATCGTGGCTCACTGTAGCCGTAAACTCTTGGGCTCAAGCAATCCTCCCACCTTAGCATCCTGAGCAGTTATGACCACATGTGCATGCCAGCATACCTGGCCAGTTATTCTAAATGCTTTGTAGAGACAAGGTTTTGCTATGTTGCCCTGGCTCGTCTCAAATTCCTGGCCTCAAGAGGAGGAGGCCTCAGGAGGTCTTTTCCCACCTTGACCTCCCAGAGTGCTGGGATTACAGATATTAACCGTAGTGCCCAGGAAGACTAAATGTGTGTTTGTGTCTTTGTTTTTAATAAAAAAGGAAAAAAAGAAAAAAAAATAAAACTAGACAAAAGCTTTAGAATAAAACAAAAAATTATGTACAACTGTACAATGTGTTTTAAGCAACATTTATTATAGAAGAGTCAAAATGTTAAAAACAAAATTATAAAGTAAAAAATTACAGAAAGTTAAGGTAAATTTATTATTAAAAAGAAATAATTTTAATAATTGTTGGGTATTCTAAGTGTACATTATTTATAAAGTCTACAGTAGTTTACAGTAATTTCCTAGGCCTTCACATTCACTCACCACTCACTGACTCACTCACAGTAACTTTTTGGCCTGAAATCTTCATTCATGGTAATTTCCCTATAAGGTGTACCATTTTTTATCTTTTACACTGTACTTTACAGTATCTTCTCTATGTTTAGAGACATAAATACTTACCATTGTGTTACAATTGCCTACACTATTCAGTACAGTAACATGCCATACAGGTTTGGAGCCTGAGAGCAAAAGGCTCCACCATGTAGCCTTAGGTGGGGAGTGGGCTGTATCATCTAGGTTGGTGTAAGTATGCTCATGATGTTCACACAATTATGAAATCACAGAAACATGCATTTCTCAGAATGTATCTGATATGGTTTGGCTGTGTCCTCACCCAAATTTTACCTTGAATTGTAATAATCTCTACATGTCAAGGGCAAGGCCAGGTGGAGATATTTGAATCATGGGGGCGGTTTCCCCCTTACTGTTCTCATGATAGTAAGTCTCAGATCCATCTGATGGTTTTATAAATGGGAGTTCCCCTGCACAAGCTTCTCCTGCCTGCTGCCATGTAAGACATGCCTTTGCTTCTCCTTTGCCTTCTGCCATGATTGTGAGGCCTCCCCAGCCATGTGGAACTGTGAGTCCATTAAACCTCTTTCCTTTATAAATTACCTCAAGTATGTCTTTATTAGCAGCATGAGAACAGACTAATACAGTATCCCCATCATTAAGCAAGGCATAACTACAGTTACTCATTCTTTCTTCCTACTGATTTAGAATGTTCTTAAGGATGAGAACTATTTGCTCATTTTATTAATTATTCACCCACTCAACAGTTCCTGTTTAAGTGCAATACAATAGTGGGTAAAAGTGTACCTGACTTCCATTCTAACGGAAGTTATAATTTAGAAGTAGAGACATTTATCAAGTATTCATTCAAATTGGTGCATAAACTGAAATTTAATTATATAAATAGTAGTATTTAATGGGGGGAAATATCTGGCCAACACTGGAAAGAAGAATGGTGTTAAAGAATCTTTTACCCTACAAGCAATGTTGCAAAAGAGGTAAGTCACTTAAGGATTTTGAGCTTAATCCTAACTTCAACAAGAAGTGGTTAGGTAATATAAAAAGCAGAGAATGGACAACTTAAATTTTTAGGAGATTCTTCTGGCTGCCTAATAGAACAAAAAATAAGATAGCGGGGAGTGAGAAGCAAAACAGCTTTTAGGAGGAGAATTAACTGGTCATTTATGTAATTCAAAAGAGAGATGTTGTTAGATTAAAACAGAACGGTGGTTGTGGACATGTGGACATAAGACAAATTTGAAATGTATTTTTGAAAGAAAACAGCGAGACTTGTTGGTGGAAAGGATATGGGGCAATGTGTCAGGCACAAGCTGCTACACATTCAACATCAGGATTTTTTTTTTGAGGTGGAGTTTTGCCCTTGTTGCCCAGGCTGGAGTGCAATGGCACAATCTCCGCTCACTGCAACCTCTGCCTCCTGGGTTCAAGCGATTCTCCTGCCTCAGCCTCCCAAGTACCTGGGATTACAGATGCCCACCCCCACATCGGGCTAATTGTTTATATTTTTAGTGGAGATGCGGTTTCCCCATATTGGCAAGGCTGATCTCAAACTCCTGACCTCAGGTGATCCACCCACCTCAGCCTCCCAAAGTGCTGGGTTTACAGGTGTGAGCCACCACGCCTGGCCACAGAATGTCGTTTTATACTTAGCCTCCCACCATCAGCTAGGCATTAAAAATCCACTTGTCTTCAACCTCCTTCTTCTCTCCCAATAGACTTTGACTTTTTTTCCAGCTAATGAGAGTTCAGTAGACCTTAGAAAGGAAATGATCCCCGTCTCAGCTCCAAGAGATGAACTGTGATTGTCTAATTAAGCAGTGCCATGACAATTGAATTCTTTTGGTTTGTGGTTGATCCATAGTGGTCATGCAGCCTAATTTTGGAAAGGGAGATGTAAGCAAACGAAAGTTCAGTAGAGTTTCTGTGAAGGATTTTGCTTTCCGGATAGAAAGTGACAAACTCAACTGGCACAACTCTTTTCCCCTTTTTGTGCATACATGTTTGTTAGTTTCCCATTGCTGCTATAACAAATTGCTACAAGCTTGGTGTCTTAAAATACAAAACTTAGTGATCTTACAGTTCTGGAGGTCAGAAGCCTGAAGTAGAACCAACTGAGTGACATCATCTGGATATTCTAGGGGAGAACATGTTCCTTTTCCAACTTCAAGAGGCCACTCATGTGCCCTGGCTCATGATACCCTTCCATCCTGAAAACTAGCAATGGCTAGGTGAGTCTTTCTCACTCCACATCATTCTTCTTCCATGGTCACACTCCCTCTCTGAATCTCCTGGCTCACTCAACTCTTATAATTACACTGAACTCACCCAGATAAGGCAGGTTAATCCCTTCATTTCAATATCCTTAATTTAATCACATCTGCAGAGTATACCTGCAATGTAAGGCAACACATTCACAGGTCTGGGAATGAGGACTGAGGAGTCATCTCTGGGGAGGGGCTTTTTCTATCTACCACAGCGTTTTTTAGTCTTCGAATGTAAACATGAGGCCTGGGATAATCTGTCATCTTGCGACCATAAGACAAGAAATGTGAAAAAAAGACCTTTCCAAAATGCAAATTCTAACACGTATCGGGCCATGGAGCTATTCTTAGTAGACGTAGAACTCAGGACTTCTTATATGATACAGGCAAACTCTGTTGTTAAGCCTTCTTAAACTTGGGTTTTCTTTTTCTTGGAGCCACAGTAAGAAATGTATTTTATGTTATGACCCAATAGTGAACCATAATCCTTATTTGAAAAACACTGTCCTAAGAACAAAGATTATTTAAGCTTTTTACTTTTTTTTGTTTTCTGTGCATTATACTGCATTTTATTCGAGCTATGTAAACAAGGCAATGTTCATATTTAAATTGCTTGTTAAAAAGACCTCTCAGCACTGAACTCCATACAAATCTTACCACCATCTGATGTTAGTCAGTTACTGTTTTTAAAATCCCCCTACTGTTTGTATTGAAGATTCCATTTCACTCTGATTTTTCTACTTTGTAGTCTTTTATTTTTATTTTTGTAGAGATGGGGGTCTAGGTTTCCCAGGCTGGTCTCAAATTCCTGGCCTCAAGTGATCCTCCCAGCTCCAGCTCTTAAAGCGCTGGGATTTCAGGCATGAACCAGCATGCCTGGCCTTTGTATTCTTTGTAGTATTTCTGACTATTATCCTTCATCCTGCTGTCGTCTGACTGTAGTTCCCTCAAGATATTTTACTTTTAAAATTTTTGATTTTTGATCAGGACCTATACTGAGGAATGCATTTTACATCACAAGTTACCATACACACACACAGGGCTAATCTTTGGTTTTCGGCTATATTTTTACAACTAGATTTTCTCTGAAAAATAATTGTTATGTGGATAAAACAGCTCAATTCCTATCAGATGTCAATCCCTTTGTGTCCTAGAGCCCACTGCCTGGCAGCATCTGAGGATTTATTTACTTTGGAGAATTATCCAATCTCCTTCCTACATCATTAATTTCTTACTTTCTACAGGATTATGCCTTAAATTTCATTCTGTTACACTCACGGAAAGAAAAAGAAACTGGAGGTGGAGGACAGGGAGGAGGAGGAACTACATCTGCAGCTGTACTCCAGTTCTCTGCTACCCTTAAAAGTAAAACTTCTAGAAAGAGCCATCTATAGTCGCATCCTCTACTTCATCACCTGGATTCTCTCCTCAGACCACTCTAATTGAGCTTTCATTTTCACTACCTTTATGAACTTTTGTTAAGCTACATGCAGTGAAAATGAAAGATAACTCTTCTGTTCTTGTCCAAAATGTCTTGGAAGTGTTTAGTGAAGTTTATCGCTTGTTTCTGTGAAAAAGGTTTTCTTCTCCTGGTTTCAGAAACCCCATGCTCTCCTTGTGTCTCCTTAGTCACTGAAACTCTCTTACTGTCTCCTGGGCCCAATCATGGTATGTTCCTGGGCCCTTTCCTGAGCCTATACTCTTTTCAACATACAGATAAAGCATTTTAAATCCATTTAATTCCTGTGCTTTAACTAGTATCTACATAAATAGGACTTTCAATTCTATATGTCTCATTCTGAACTCCTTTGGAACTATGATTTGTGTAAGCAAATACAGACTTGACATCTCCACATAATACAGAATATTGGAGGTACATATTGCCTAATGATGATATTCTTAGTCCACTTAATTTCCTGAAACTGAAATGTAGAGAGGTTGAATAACATAACCAATTTCATATTGCTAGTCAGAGGCAGAGTAGATATGCCTTCAATCCAGCACCATCAGCTACTCTTTCATAGGACAAAAAAAATAAAAAGCACATAATGCATATCTTAAACACTAAGAAGCAAGAGTATAAGATTTCTTTTTGTTGGGAAGGTCCAATGTTGGACAAAGTGCCGCTGGATAGATTCCTATAAATTCAAGCACTGTGGTGGGGCTCTGTATGTCCCATGCTGAGTATGACAAGCAGAGGTGTAACTACATTTCTTTAAAGCTTTCCCCCGAAATCCAATATGATTTTTACATTTTTCTCTTTTCTCTTCCTCTTGGAAGGTTGCACTGAACTGACACAGATTTACATATTCCCCAATCTGATTATATTCCAGTTTATTGATTAAAAATTACCACTGTGATATTAAGTTATTATAAAGTTAGGCATAACTTTTTTAGTGAATTATCACTTTTGCAGATAATGATCACTGTGATGGCAGGCTCTCTTTAAATTCTCCCATCAAATAGTTATTGTTTATTTAGAGCTTGCTGAGATTCAGATCATTTATGTAAATTTCTAAATCCCCAAGACTCAAAGCTGATTTCTAAAAATATTTGACTTTAACAGTATAGTTTCTTCAACTGAACTGTCTTTATTTACAAGCCTTTTAAGGATCAAGAGAACTTGCAGGCTTTCACATTTAACATCTGAAGGCTTATATTAACTATTAAAGAATGAATTTCCCACATAATATTTTTTCTCTACTGGGTCTTCATGCAATAATGTTAATTATCAAGATAAACAAGTCACAATAAGATTATAGCTAAATATCAAAATATTGAACAAATTCTCCATGATCATGGGGATGACTCAATTAAAGCAAATTGCAGCCAAATGCAGGGCAGCAATAAGGGAAACAGGGCAATAAGGAGATAAATTATCTGTATCAACAACAAATTTCTAAAGCCAAAATATTTAAGAGAAGTACAAATGATCTGGCTTTGGAAAATAAACCAAATGCCAACAGTTTACTATGACAATGATCACAAATGTCAGGTACTTTGAATACTTACCATTTTGCATGCCAGATAGTTTACTAGGCAACACCAGTTACAGCAATGTAGGCTCTACAGTGAATGACTGCTGGTTTTATTTTCCCCAATAACAACACACCGCTACAGTAACTCCGCATGCTTTCATTTCAGTAACCTCTAGAGGTTCTTTATTACAAGGTATCAGAGCACTAAAAAGATTTCTGGGACTTCATTGAGTTCACAAAACGGATGCATATGACTATTTTTGTAATTGTTAACAGATACTTATTTACATGGGGCAGGGTTTTGGCTACAAACACTTTTATTATAAAAACACAAGATTTTCAAGGAAGAATCCTAATGCCCTCGTTTTATGTTATCAATTTTAGAAAGAAATAACAATTAAGCATCAGTCAATTGCCTTCACTCAGGAGAGGGAAGAAGAAAGAGTAGCCCTCAGACAAACCAGGGAGGCAGAAGAGAATTATGCAAAACAGGAAGTTTACTGAGGTCCTACAGATACACGCCTGTGTTCTTCTAAGAATACCTTTACCCACTCTCAGATATGGGGCTTGGGACTTTAAAGTATTGAGCTCAGTTCTTGTGGCAACAGGACATAAGATTCCAAACAGTCTTGGCTTGAAATGGAGTAAGGTTATGTGGGATTACTTTAACAAGGGATGTGAACAAGTGGTTCTTCACTGCCAAGCCCTTTCACTCCACTTTTGCTTCCTCAGATATAAAGCCATGGTTTCCTGAAATGATTTTTTGCATAAGTGTGCCTAAATATTGTGGAACACAACAGGATTTGCTCATTATTAACTGTGTCAGATTCACCATCTTCAACTGTTTCATGTCAATGCTAAATTTGTTCCTGCGTCCTTGCCTCCACAGTTTGTGAGTATACTTCCTGGTTACAATTCACTAGTTAAAAATAAAGTGAGAGGAAGCACTAACTGTACTATTTTTAGCACAATTAGAAAGACATTGTGCTCATTTCCTTCAAACTCCAAAAGAAAACTGGTTTTATGATTTTGTGGCAAGATTTGATCTAAGGACGGAATATAACTTTTCTGTAAGCACTGTATATCAGTCTTTAACCTCAGCAGATGGTTTTCTGAATATATTTGAATAATTTCTCATACTCTTCCTGTCTTCTTCACTTTGTTAAAACAGATCAAGCCCAAGTATCTTTGAGTTGTCTACAATTCCAATAGAGAATTTTGACTTGCGATTAGGTTACTCTGAAATATTTTCTGAAGTAACTCAATTTTACAGAATCAAAGTGTGCTTGTAGTTCATTTTATAGCTATGGAGAATATGTATTTCTAATTTCCACTTGAGAGGGTTTTTTTTTTTAACCATCGCAACTAGGAATTTTAATTCTTTGTCTGAAAAATTATACCATACATATTTCCCTAAAAGCCATTTGGTATGAAGTACTGCCCATTAGAAGCAAGCTGAGCATTTTGAATATATATTATTCATCTCATATGGGATGACCTTGCTCAGTAGGTCGTAATTTGAAGATCTATTACTACTGTGATTAATAGGACTCCTCCTGATGAGTATCTGAAATAAATGCAAATGGCCACTGTAACACAATTACTTGGTTTTCATTTTAAAGTCTTTACACTTAGAAACTAAATATACATAGAGGTTACACATCTCAGTCTGGCTGACAGACTCTCAGATGGATGGGCCTATTACAATCTATGCAAACAGGAAGACCAGGTAACTCATTAAACCATGGTCAATATAAATGGTGCAGTGGGTATTGTCCCAAGGACCAATGGCTAGATAATTGGACAAAAGGACAGAGAAGAATTGTGGGGGGGAAAAAACAGATCAATGGCTATTAATTTGAAAGCAACACATATCCTAGAAAGAAACAGTTTATGCTGTTATTTAGAATAATTACCATTTTCAATTAGCTGACATTTCACATAGCTTTGGGACTATAGCAAGGCAATAACCCTCAACATCTAATCTCAGCTCTGCCTTTTGTCAGTGATCTCCTGATACTGCTTCAAAGGCAAACCCAATACTTTGCGAGCAATGGCATTCTTTGTCATAAATAGCAAGTAGTGCACAGGGTTCAAAGGAAGTTCAAGTGATATACACACTAAGGCAAAATATCTCATGTTAAAATTTCCCCGAGTACATGAATATTTTTTTCCTGGCCATTTCCTTAATGAGCATATACTTCTAATGCAATAGAGCAGTAATTTTATTGTATTATGATGACACTATAAAAACATAAGGGAATTAAAAGTTCCAGTGCAGATCTCTATCCCATCAGTGTCTATATACAATTTACATAACTGTTTTAAGTTAAATTATAAAACTTAAATATTCACATCATTTTAAGATACTGTTTGAAATTTGAAAGTATAATATGATACATAGTTTAAAATAAGTTATCCATTTCCTATTTAAAAAATAAAATCATCAATCTGTTAAGAGAACACATAATAATATCGATGAGAATCATTTGTTTTGAAATGCTTATTTGGTCAGCACACCAGACCACTAGTTCAAAAATCACAGGATTAATTCTTGTCTATTCTGTGGCCCATGCCATAAGTACTTAGTCACTTAGTCCTCTGCCTGGTACAAGACTTCAATCACTACACTGGAGCTGAAGAGAAACAGTGTGATTGAGTAAAAATAAAACATTGCAACCCATAACTCCCGAAACACAAAACTCAAAGTCTGTCTCGTATTGGTTATTGGTTAGTTGTATCATCTCTATTGGGCACTGACAAGGTCATCCCATATGAAATGAATAATATATATTCAAAATATAAACTTGCAAAAATATTATAAATGCATTAGACCTAATAGAGATCTAGACAATGTGTGGTTTGTGCTATTGAAAATATGAATGAAAATATATGGTTTGTGCTGTTCAGACCACAATCTTTGGAATCTAGTTGTGAAATGCTGCTCTAATCCCTTAATAATTTTTAGAAATATCATCAATATCTGTTTTTGACAATTTTTATTAAATGGGCAAATGGTTATTAGTGTTCTAGATCTGTTTTTCCATTAGATACCAAACAGAATTATCTAGGTATTCAAAAGCCAATCATAAATAAGGTACTATTCAATTAAACTGCTTTGTTCACAAGAAGAATCATGCTATTAGTTTACATACTTCTTAAGATTTTAATTTCACACTCTTCAGAGTCAGTTAAGTATGCCATTAGCAAACCTGGGAACCCTCAGACATAACATTTCCATACAAGTCAAAATTAATACTGAGTTGATGATGTCTAAAATGCTTAAACTTACAAGATTTATCTTACTATAGTTCAGATAGTGCATTCCACTTTTTTGTCACTCTATATATTCATCTACAAATGAGCAACAAAATAAAGTCATTTAAAGACAAAGAATTAAGTGTCTGTTAAACTGTTTAGGTGTTGTAAATTATTCATCGATTGACCCTACCCTCCTAGGCTCGGAACAAGTTGTTCTATTTGGGTGACTGGCAAGAGGTATTTGGATCTTCTGAATAGAATGCCCTAAGAGATTCATAGGCCTTTCATAAGAAGAAAGAGTTTCAATACTTTATTGAAACACTGCACATGAGCTAACTTCTACGCGTTATCTTATTCAATCTTCATAACAACCTTACTAGCCTGAAATCTCCAGCAGACCAGGAGCAGCACTAGTTTTGCTCAACATTGTATCTTAAAGCATCCACCAAAGTGGAAAGAGATCAAACTTCCAATAACTAGTCCTAGAAAGAGAAGGGGATACAAGTGAAGGGAAAGATTACGATGATATTATTCTACTCATTTTAAGGGTGAAAAATCTAAAATAAATACAGAAGGAGTAATATGCCCAAGTTCACATAGGAGGAAGTTATGGGCCTAGCATTTCCTTCTTGATCATTCAGAATCCCAAATCCATAGTTTCTGTACAAAATATGCTTCCATTCATATATGTGCTTTCATTTGCATTTTTAAAACAATACTTCATCCATGCTAGCCACCAGCTAAGAGGGTCCGAATTACCTGGAATCTAAGTCCAAAGGAACACAATGATTGAACAGATGTGCTGTGAAAATATTTCTGCATCACTCACTTTCTGTAAAAACAGAACCACCTATTGTGGCGAGTCTGGGAACAGGTAAGCTCTTATTTCACCCTCCAGCTCCACATTTTGAGTCTCAATGAGAACCAAGCATGCAAACGCCTGAGCTTCTTTACTGTGATCTAATACGCAGACATTTGCACAAATCTTCACAAAACTAATTTTTTGAATAATCAAATACTCATAAAGTTGTCTTAAAGTCACTGTAAAATAACTCATTTGCACCTGTAACTCCTTGAATTCTCCTAATTACTTCATTCTCTCTCTCTCTCTATATATATATATACGTATATGTGTATTTATACATAATATATGCATATTTATAAATAGCTCTCTGCCAGCTAATTAACTAGGTTTTCTTGCTCTGACTCTGCCAGAGCATACGTTCCTTATTATAAATGCAATCAAAGGACTCCAAGGTCCCATCCCTGGATGGCTTACCTATAAATAGGGAGAGATAAGTAACCAAAAGACCTCAGCGTGTTTCTTTGGACCTTCCCTTTCTTTCCTGGTGTGCAGAAAGTATTGGCCACATCCATCTGCAGGCTGCTGCTCACAGGTGCATGCTCCACCGAAATTTCATCTCCAAATTGGAGCAAAACTGCCTTTCCTCGGTCTCTTAAGTAGAGGGAGTCTGATATATTTTAACACATGATTAAAACTATAGAAAGCTATGAAATAAAAATAAAGAAATACAGACAATCTAACAATTGAGTTTAGTTTATAAAGTACCTGTTTCTGACCCTCCCTCCCTTTAGAACTTACGTCGGAATCTCATGTCCACATCCCCTTCCATGTTCTGACTGAGGGCACTGTCCATTTTTCTAGCCCCAATAAGGACATGGCTGCCCTCCCAGCTACATGGAGAGGGGCTCACTCTGTTTCCAGTCATATGACAGTCAGTCTCCATCTCCTACCTTCTCTGATACAAACTCGGGAAAGAAGCCTCCCCTTCCCAAACCTGTCTCCCTCCATTTTAATCTCTCATCAAAGCAACTTGCTGCTTCTCACACATGATTAGCAGGTCTATAATAATTGATAAAAACAGATGTTCTCTGTCAACCCAATGACATCTAGAGGGGCAATCAAAGTCACCTAAAGCCCTTTTAATATCTAAGAGCCCTGATAATTACACCCATGTTAATAGGATGTCTCTGTGTCACTGTGAAGGTTAACACTGCATGATCAGATTGGCTTTCAGACATACAGTAAGAAATATTTGTTTCTTTTTAAAAAGTGGTATAGAAATGATTGCAATGAGGAAGCTACTGCTCAACAGTGGTTGAGGGAGAAGATACTGAACAGAGAGGACAGGGTGAGGCCAGGCACCTTCTGCTCCCATGTCATGCTTTCTTATTATAGTTTGCTTTTCTGTTTTTTTCTCTTCTCTTAGACCTGGATGTTTTAGGGCTATCTAAACTCAAGTTCAGACAAAACAAGAAAATACATAGAAAATATAACCACCATGGCACGTATATACCTATGTAACAAACCTGAACATTCTGCAAATGTATCCCAGAACTTGAAGTATAATAACCAGAATCTGCAAAGAACTCAAACAAATTTGCAAGAAAAAAACAACCCCATCAAAAATTGGGTGAAGGTTCTCAAAAGAAGACATTTATGCAGCCAACAGACACATGAAAAAATGCTCATCATCACTCGCCATCAGAGAAATGCAAATCAAAACCACAATGACATACCATCTCATACCAGTTAGAATGGCGATCATTAAAAAGTAAGGAAACAACAGGTGCTGGAGAGGATGTGGAGAAATAGGAACACTTTTACACTGTTGGTGGGACTGTAAACTAGTTCATTCATTGTGGAAGACAGTATGGTGATTCCTCAAGGATCTAGAACTAGAAATACCATATGACCCAGCCATCCTATTACTGGGTATATACCCAAAGGATTATAAGTCATGCTGCTATAAAGATACATGCACAGGTATGTTTACTGCAGCACTATTCACAATAGCAAAGACTTGGAACCAACTCAAATGTCCATCAATGATAGACTGGATTAAGAAAATGTGGCACATATACACCATGGAATACTATGCAGCCATAACAAAAAGGATGAGTTCATGTCCTTTGTAGGGACATGGATGAAGCTGGAAACCATCATTCTCTGCAAACTATCACAAGGACAAAAAACCAGACACCGCATGTTCTCACTCCTAGGTGGGAACTGAACAATGAGAACACTTGGACACAGGAAGGGGAACATCACACACTGGGGCCTGTCATGGGGATATACATTACATTAGGAGATATATCTAACATAAATGATGAGTTAATGGGTACAGCACACTAACATGGCACATGTATACATATGTAACAAACCTGCACATTGTACACATGTACCCTAGAACTTAAAGTATAATAAAAAAAAAAGAAAGTCAGTATCATGATCAACTATGTTATAAAATACAAGTTTGAATTTCTTGCAATCTGCTGTGAAATACAAACTAATTTACTATTGCAGGGCAAATAAGTATCCATATTAATATTTTAACTGTTATATAGACCTCTTTTAATAGGACCATTTATATGTGCATGTGTATATTCATCTTTCCTCCTATAATTAAAAGTGATCTTTAAACATGCCCTAAGGTTGAGTAAAATTCAAACAAGCTGAGTGATCTAGCTCAAGTTCAGGGAAAATAACCTTTTAACACTTGTTATGAGCACAAAAGTTGTTCCAGTTCTGTAATACCAGCCTTTGTTTTATTTAATACCTCAACTCGTGTCTGATAGTTATAAAATATTCACTGGACTATAACTATTAATTCAATTTTCATATTCTTAAGACACTGTCATGATAAAGAAAAAACAATTTTTATATTTAGTATGAGTTGTGAGTTGACACATGTACCTCATTGTGTCTGTATGATATAAATTATTACAAGATAGTGATAAAATGTCTATTAGGGAACCCCTACTTTTATTGTTATATACTTAATTCCTATGTGAATTCCCCATTTACTGTTTACCATAATGAAAGTCTTTGCAAGAGATGCAGGAAATTGGGTCTTAAACATGGAAGTTACAAGCAGTTCAATTAAACAAACTTTTACTTCATGTCTATTCTGCACTATACAAATAGAACAATTGTACAGACAAGATTTCAGGCTTTAAAATGAGTTAAAATGTCATACTCCAAGTCAGCAATTATAAAATGTGAATCAAGTAGAGTCCCATAAAATAAATTGGTAGATAAGAATTCTAGTCTTACTCATAATGCTAACCATATGATAGGCCTTACTGATTTAACTTTTCTGCTGTTTGTTCATTGGTGAAATAAATGTTTGAACTAGTTAATACACAGATTTCCTTCCACTTCTCATATCTTGTTAGAAAATACTCTGATAATGGTATTAAAAATGGTATAGAAATTTAGATACTCAGGAGGCTGAGACAGAGAATTGCTTAAACCTGGGAGGTGGAGGTTGCAGTGAGCCAAGATCACACCACTACACTCTAGCCTGGGTGACAGAGTGATATTCCATCTCAAAAAGAAAAGAAAAGAAAAATTTAGAGAGGAAGGAGACCTTAAGATAACCTACTTGGATGTTTTAAATAATGTAAGAATGTCTTTAACAAAATTAGTAACAACTGCTCATTCATTTATTCTATACATGTATCTTGACCTGTCCTATGCGCCCCACCCTGTATCCAGCACTGGAAAACAAACAATAAATAAGACATCAAGGAACAGTTAGACAATTTTAAGACAGAGTGATAATTTGTGCGATAGGAATAGGATGCCATGGGCACATCCCTTGGCAAGACAGTGGAGGCTAAGGAGGCTCTCTGGAGGGAGTGATGCCTGGAGAGGGAATGAGTACAGGATGACACTTGATGCTTTGCAAGGGACTATGGGAAATTCTTGGCTAGAGCATGATTGCAAGGGTGCAAAAAAAAAAAAGTGAAAGCACTCAGTCAATTCTCCTGTGTTCTTTCTCCAGTTTCCATCTAACAACACATGGGCCGTGTGTGTGTTTCATAATCCTATGTATGCAAAGACATGATATAAAAATACAGTAAGTGTTCTTCTTGTAAAACTATGGAATATTTTGCTTATGTAAATACAAATAGTTTCCAAATAATCATGTGCAACAAGTTCCAATGTATTTATATTCCTGTCTTTTCTCAGAATCTGGGAAATCCCCAGCTCATGTCTCTTTGCTTTGTTTCACATCAGACATTTTGCTTACCCAATACAGATGAGCAGAAATGAAAAGCAAGTTGCTGTTTCTCCCCAGACTACCAGGCTCTCTAAATCTGCATTCCAAACAACCAAGAACACTCTTCTGGAGTGAGACAGACCTTTTCTCTATTCCCACTTCACTTCCTGCACACTTTTATTTAAGCGTTTCTCTTCTGAAGTTGTAACGTGCTGTTTGTATGCTTGTTTCCCTTGAAGGGAAGCAATAGCTTCGTATTATCTGGTTTCTAACACCTGGAATCTTGTTTGCTGAATTCTTAAATCCATAATTGAATCAACCAATTTATTAGCTGCCTCTCCTCCAGGTATTGTACTATTTTTGCCTATAAAGAGTTGGATTTCATATTGTAATGTTATCTCAAAAACACTTAGACATATTTTATATTAAGGAATATTCAGAAAAAAAGGTGGGAAAGTTAATCTAGAAACATTAATTTCAATTTATAATAGAGGAATAAACCCGGAGTTTGTTGGTCCAGGAACTTGTTTCTTCTTTTTTATTGAACTCTCCTTTACTGGATATCTCATAATCTAGCTTGTGTGTGCATCTCACCAAGGCACATCAAGCCTATTTAAAGCTCTTGCAACCATTAGAGAGACATTTAAACTGCATTTGTCTTCTTCATTGAACAAATAATGTTGTTTCAGGGAGGGAATTTAAAGTTCAAAAGTCTCCTTTGTATTCTCAAAACTAAATGAACATCTAGGCAATACTGAGAGGCAGTGTAGCCCAGCAGTCAAAAATATGACTCTGGAGTCAGAGTGTTGCCTCTTTTACATGCTAGTTTTAGGTATTTAGCAAGATATTTTACCTCTCTGTGATTCAGTTTCCTCACGTGTGAAATAAAGATAACAAGAGTACCTACATCATATATTTCTTTCTGTGTATGTCTGTAAGAATGAAAGAATGCACAAAAATGTGTAGAATAGTGACTAATACATAATAAATGCTCAATATTTGCATCAATTAGAACATAATATTCTCTTTAATCTTGTGTTTAGGAATAAGCCTATGAAAGTAAAAATAAAGCATCCAGCCAGACTCCTCTATAAGCATAAACTTATATTAGTGTATACCAATGCACTTTAGATTTCCAGTTTGATTATTCAGAAGTCATCCTGTGCTTGCTTTCTTAAGACGGACATGAATTTCTGCCCATTATCCTTTCACTCTCTTTAATTGTCTTCAGACAACACCAACACTGTCTGAAAAGCTCCGAAGAAAAAGGTGAAATGCTTCCAGGTCCTTATTAGCTCTCTAGGCAGTCTTCTGATGTTCAAACAACTTCTAAGAGTTTCTTCAAAAGCCATTTGAGAAAGCCTTGCTCAGATACCAGATCACAAAGCATTACTGACAGATGGAAACTGGAAGTGCTGTCCTACCTTTGGGAAATAGAGGCCTCTTTTCTCCAGCTTTTATTAGAAAGGACAGTCTGAACAGTTTGAAGCCTACTTAGCATGGTGGGCAACAAACTTTTAATTAGCACCTCATACTCAGTACCCTCTTGTCTCAACTGAATCAAGATGTAATCAGCCTCATTTTCAGAAGCAGTAATACTCTCCTTACTGAATATATCCGGATTGTTTGATATTCAGTTCATGCTTTTATGCCATCTTTAATTTTTATAGCGTTAACCCAATACCTCACAGCAAGAACCAGAGAATTTCCAGGTACCACCATCCTACTACCAACAACTGTTTAAACCTCATGAAGAGATTCACCAAGGGCAACGTAAAACTTCACAAATTTGTAATTACTTTATCACTGACCTTTGATTAGAAGAGAAATATTGTCAAAAGCCCTAATTACTATAGCTTCTATAAAACGCACATTTTAGTGCTTCCATAAGAATTAGTGCTTCCATAAGAATTTTACCATAAACAGTGTGTTGAAAGTAAAAAGTCAAAATCTCAAGTGATACACTGTAAACCAGTCTCTTAACCCCATTTTCTTTACACCATAATGGGCTAAAGCTATTTAGAGATGAATTAAATGAAAAAATGTCTCTGAGATCAGACAGGGACGTAAGAGTGTTTATGACTTCAGGGTGTGATTTTATATACCCAACTAGGAGTGACCTGGAGTGATCCATAATTTTGTTACCATTCAATTCTTATTTTTCTCACCATCAAAATCTCCGTTTTCCAGAGCAAACACTAAGTCAGTTTGTCCTGATATGCAAGGCTCATTCACCATTGAAATTATTCTAGCAGCCAAAAATACTACTACGATTACTATTCTATTTAGGTGTTTATATTTTTAATTAATAAATAGTACACAATTATGGGGTATAATATGATGTTATGATAACTTCATACACTGTGGAATGATTGAATCAGGTTAATTAACATATCTGTCATCTCACATTTGTATCATTCCTTTGTGGTGAGAACATTTAAAATGTCCTCTTCTAGCAATTTTGAAATGTACAACACATTATTATCATGTGTACACAATCATCATCTTGCCTTTCATCACCCACTCCTCCCCCATCCTCTGGTAACTACTATTCTGCTTTCTACTTCTGTGAGTTTTACTTTTTAGGTTCCACACCTAAGTGAGATCATGCAGTATTTGTCTTTCTGTGTCTGGCTTCTTACACTTAGCATAGTACCATCTAGATTCAGACAATAGAACTTTTTAATGAACATCATTGGACTAATGTTTTCTTATAAAAATCTGCACTGCTGTCAGTATGGAACTCTGATTTTATTCAGTTGTTGTCCAAATGCTGAAATGAAATCAAAATTACTTTTTCAGAAAAAAAAAAAAGAAAAAAGCATGATTTTGCTTGAAGGAATCTTGGTTATTCAATCCATGTGGAAATGATGTTGCCATCCACCTCAGATTAAAAAAATATATACATGGTTTGGTTTTCAAGTTTCAAAATGAAGTGTTGACTCTCCTATAAGATAGCATAACAGATAACCTAAAATTTTTAAGTATATAGGATAGTATATTTTTAAGTATATATATATAACCCTAAGTATCACAGCCTATAAATGCTCTAAGTCAAGGGAAAGCATACCATCACATTATCTGACATCTAGCTCAAAAACTAATGTTAAAATATCTTAAAGAATATAATCTTCATCTGTTTTTCTAAATTGTACATACTTCATTCATGTGTAAGATTTTTTCATCAGAAAGCAATATTCCAACAGAATTTCTTGAATTTTAGAATAGCTGCATAAAATACTTCCATATTTGCTATAAAAATTGTAATCATTTCATAACATATACTTTTATGCAATGTGCATTCTCATGCCCCAAATAAATACTCACATGAAAAGCTTATTTTAGAGTTGATCACTTCAGTAAATTGTGTCTGCCCTTCGAAAATCTGATCCTTTTTCCACTTTTGGGAGAAAACTAATTTTGCAAATTCTGGCTTCCCTCCTTACACTGTTTTTTAAGAAACATAAATGAATATACCAACTGTCACAGTCATTTTACTGGTCATTGTTATTAATGTATTTTCTTCTTCTTTCATTATGTTTACTTTTAATATGTGTAGATACATAACATTTAAACATACATTGTTTATATATTATGTTTACATAAATATATGTAAATCTTTTTATCTCTGTATTTTGATACATATATATCCAAATAATTATAAAGTTCCTCAAATAACATTGAGCAAGAAATTTGGAGCCAACAAATACATGTTGACCATATTCTAATTCTATCATGAGATGCTATATAATTACATGCTTTAAAGTAATTTTTGAAAGAGTTTCTATTTCTATTAACAATATGTTCAATATATTATGCAAAATGTACCTTTAAAATTTCTTCATAATTGTAGCAGAATAAAATTTATACCATGCAGCTATTCTTGAGTCAAGGTATTCCTGACTATGAACCCATCACTAAATTCTATTAATCATGGTGAAGTTGATGGGAAATAAATGCAGTCAGTGTGCATTCACTGAAATGTCAATGGGTTGATGGATAAAGATAAAAATAGCACCAAAGAAGACAGATTTGTACAAAAAGTTAGAGTTTATGATTTACTTATCCACAAATGTATTCCTGACTCTATAAAATTGTATCTGCAAAACTTATCTATAATTTTTGGTGTAAAAATATGGAAATGTTCATGGCAGATGGGTACAAGTTTTACTCATTAATAAATGTTTAAGCTGGTATCATTTGATATAATTGGTTTACGTCATATCGTATGTATGGTGGAGTGGGTCTTAAGCAATAGATAAAACTCTGGATTTGAAGGAAGATATGTCAACTGCACTAAAGCATGAGGGGTAATAGAAGTGTCCTGGTCTCTCCAGTCAGAACTGAGTGATAAATTGTCTAACTTTGATTGGGTTATTCAACCTTCTTAAGTATCATTATCCTCCTCAGAACACTGATGACACCACTGCTTCCCTCTTACTGAAACTGTTAGTTGAAACGATACATACACAGCACTTAGCGCTACCTAACATATAATAGCTATTCTCACACCTCCTCCGATTTAACATGACAAAAATAATAAAAATAAAATGACAAAAACCAAGTGTGCAGAGACACTCTTTTTCTGGCAAACTCTTAACTCCAATAAATTGCATTGCAAAACAATCTAAAATTTTATCTTAAAACTGTATCTTAAAGTAGTGGAAACTTTGGAACAAAAATGTGACATTTCATAGTAGAAAAAAGCTTCATGTCTCACAACTAATAAATGCTATTTGTGGAGTCTTATCTGGAAAGATATTAAATATAAATGAAGAAAAATGTAAATAAAGTTACCAAATATTATGTTATATATCTATGTTACAAGGAAGAATTACACAGTAACTTATAATTGAAGAGCTCCTCTAGAATTTAAAAAAAAAAAATCTTCCTCCAAACTGAGATCATTTAACATGCAAAAGTAGTTTAAAGATCACAGCAGCTTTATTCTAAAGAAATAAAATTCCACGCAACCTGCCGTTACAGCAGATGCTAATGAGTGATCAGGGGCAGGATTAATAGACCTTCAGAGATGGGAGAGATCTGAGAAACCGTCTGGCAAGTGCTAGCCTTTGCTGTGAGGAAAATGAGACTGAAAAAGGTTAAGTGCCTCACCCCAGAACAGAGTTAGACGGTGACAAATCAGGCAGTTCTACTGCTTGCTGTGTGTAAACAGCATTCTCGGCAGCAGGTTGGCATCGTGTGTGCTGCAGAAACTGCATCAGTCAGTGGAGAGAAAAAAATGTAACATCTTCTCTGGAAAATCCAACGGCTGTTTATACCATGTTTGTCTGCTAAACTTTAATGAATGGTCCAAATCTTGGGATAATCTTGATATTATCCTCATATAAATCGGGCTCATCTGTGACATTCCTGGTGAAGCCCTATCCTTGACCCCTCTATTCTCTGAATAAAAACAGGTCCCAGCTAGTGCTGGCATGGATATGCCTTATTCTGGTACTGCAAATAGGAAAAAAAAAAAAAAAAAAATAGATGCACTCTTGCAGGGTATGTGCTTCGTCTTTGCCATGTTTTCTGACAGATGTCTTGAACTCCTTGATTAAAAAATGAACAAAACCTGACCGACATGGAAAAACCCTGTCTCTACTGAAAATACAAAATTAGCCAAGTGTGCTTGCACATGCCTGTAATCCCACCTACTCGGGAGGCTGAGGCAGGAGAATCACTTGAACCTGGGAGGCACAGGTTGCGGTGAGCCGAGATCACGCCATTGCACTCCAGCCTGGGCAACAAAAGCAAAACTCAGGGGAATAAATAAATAAATAAATAAATAAATAAATAAAAAAAACACAAACAAAATACAAAATTTGTTTGGAGATCTCTGCCAGTCCTGTGGCTTTAAATACCATCTAAATTTGGGACAACTGTTGGATTTGCGTCTCCAGCTCAGAACTCTCACCTAGGATCCAGATTCATAGATTCAACTGTCTACTATATATCTGTACATGGATTTTTAATATGCTCAAGTTTAACATTTGCAAAACAAATTATTGCTCTTCTTCAAGAAAAACCCTTCTTCTGCCCCATCTGAGTAAATCTCAAGTCCATCATTCCAGTCACTCAAGCCAAAACGTGGGACTCACCTGGATGCTTCTTTCATATCTCACACTTCCTCCATCCCTAAACTCTCTACCTTCAAAACAGACCTGGATTCTAATCACCTTTCACCACCTCTGCTGGTATCGCCCTGGCCGACTTCACCATCACCTCTCACCTCGTATGTTACAAAGCCTCCTCATTGGTGCCTCTCCTTCCACCTCGAACCCTGTAGTCTGTTTTCAATGAGCCAGCCAAACAAAGTGATCCTACGAAAATGTCAGTCAGATCACATCAATCTTTTTGCTCAAAACCCTCTAGTGGCTTCCGCTGTCACTCCGATTAAATGCCCACTTTTCCGTATCACTGGCAAGGCCACACACAACTAAGCATACTGGTACCTCTGTAACTGGTAGAGTTTCCTGATAGTCACCTAGTTCTTTCAGGTTCAGCCACACTGGCATCCCAGCTGACCATCAGCTAAACTGAGCCTTTGGGCTTTTCCACTTGCTGTTCCCTTCTCTCTCTCACTTTACGCAGGTCTTTGCCCAAATATGACTTTTCAGAGGTGCATCTGTCTTAGCTCAGGCTGTTGTAACAAATTACCACAGACAGGCTGGCTTAAACAACAAATTTCTCAGAGTTCTAGAGGCAGAGAAGTTGAAGATCATCAGCCTGGCAGTAGACCCAGTGTCTGGTAAGGGTCCTCTTCCTAGTTTGTGAGTTGGCATCATCCTGTTCTGTTCTCATGAAGTGGAAAGCGGAGAAAGGAGGCAAGCTCTCTAGTGTCTCTTCTTATAAAGGCATTAATCTCTCCATGAGGGCTCAGCCCTTATTGCCTAATTGTCTCCCAAAAGCATAATCTCCAATTACTATCGCATTGGGAATCTGGGTTTCAGTGTATGAATCTGAGAGGTGGAGCAGGACCCAAACATTCAATCCATACCACCTTCCCTGACTAGTCTAGTTTAAAGGGATATTTCGATTTCTCTTTTTCCACAATCTGTATTACATTTTCCTGATTTATTTTTCTTCTTAGTACTTACCACCCTTCCTCACACTACACAGGTTAAGTATTTTGTGTGTTCCTTATCTTCCTCAACTACACAAAAGCTCTATGAGGGCAGGAACTTCTGTCCATTCCATTGTTGATTATATTCTCATGCCTAAAGCAGGACCTGACCCATAGAAGCAGCTCAATACATATTCGTTGAATCAATTAATGAATTTTTCTGCTGCTCAAAAATCCTCTCATTATCCAATTTTCTTTTTTGCACTTTTTGCATCTTCCCTGTATTTTTGAATCTACAGGGAATACTTCTTACTGAGTTTCACCAAATCAAAAGTTTAAGGGATTTTTTATTCTCCTGATGCTCTTAATGGATTTTCAGGAAAAAAAATATATATATATATATATATATATATATTGACTTAGCCATGTGTGTAGAGGAAGTCTTACTCATCTGTTTTTAAAACCCAATGTTTCTTTCCATATAGCATCTTTAAGCTTCACTCAGATTTCAGTTTCCCAGCTATTTTCTCTTATTCTAATGCCTTTCCTGCAATACATCTCATACCTCCTACTGGAGAAACATGACTTTCATTATGTCACCTAGGATCTTGAACAACCTAGGATCCAAGGTCCTGAGGGTTATATACATAGCTCTAGCGCACTTTTTATGTTACTTTCACACATTAATATATTTCTCTTACCTCAGTTAGAACGTTAAGTCTTCTGGCCTGTCTCTATTTCCTTAAACACTAGCCAACCTTCAGGCCTGAGTTCAACTTGACCTTCCTGATAGCACATTTCAATTTTTTCTTCCTTACGGGAACAACTACTACATTTTTAGAGTGAGTCACATAACTGAGCATTTAAGTTGTTCTCTAGGACTACTGTATAAGCCCCTTGAATGTGATATAAGGACTCAGATTTCTTCAATATCCACTAGGACATATAATCATAAAAGATACTAATTGTGCCGGGCGCGGTGGCTCAAGCCTGTAATCCCAGCACTTTGGGAGTCCAAGACGGGTGGATCATGAGGTCAGGAGATCGAGACCATACTGGCTAACACGGTGAAACCCCGTCTCTACTAAAAAATACAAAAAAACTAACCGGGCGGGGTGTTGGGCGCCTGTAGTCCCAGCTACTCGGGAGGCTGAGGCAGGAGAATGGCGTGAACCCGGGAGGCAGAGCTTGCAGTGAGTGGAGATCCGGCCACTGCACTCCAGCCTGGGCGACAGAGCGAGACTCCGTAAAGTACAAAAAGCTGGGCGTGGTGGTGGGACCCTGTAGTTTCACCTACTGGGGAGACTGAGGCAAGAGAGTTGCTTGAACCCAGGAGGTGGAGCTTGCNAAAAAAAAAAAAAAAAAAAAAAAAAAAAAAAAAGATACTATTTGTTTTTAATTTATTAGACACACAGCAAACTGGTGCATATTGGGCATAACTTTTCCTTGCAGAAAGAAAAAAAAGAAGTAAGAAAGGAAGGAAGTTGCTGATAGAGTCCTCTGTTCTCAAGTTCTAGGTATTTTGTTTGGAAAGTAAATGTATGCCTTGTACATGACACACCTCTTTTGTTTTTTAAAACACATTGCCTTTAGTGAAAAGACATAAAATTAACAAAACATATATTAATTTTTAACAACACTGTAATAAAAATATGATACAAATTGTACCCCTTAAATATCTAATGCACTGTAATTGGTTTTGTATAAATGTAATTAATAGGTAAGAATTTATTGCACAATTTTGTTATTTTTATGGCATGTTCAGATGGAGACTATATGAAAATCCAAATTAAGATTGTTTGCACTTAAATGGTTTAGTCATAATAAATAACTGCATAACAATACTTCTCCTAAAAGGACTTTAAATAATTTTCCAGGATTTTTTTTTAATAAAATGGAATTCTACCAGTTATTTTGCTATGTGGTAAAGATACAAAGATAAATTTTGAACATACTTTATCTTCAAAAAACCACAATCTAGCAGAAAAAAAAATAAATTTTCTGCCTATTTCAAAGTATGCCTTTTCTTTTTTTAAAAAAGCTACAGTTAGAGCTAATTAGATGTTTTAAGCTAGAGAGACAAGCTGAAAAAAGTGAAAATTTAGTTTTAAAAAATAAAACAAGTTGCTGACATAGGTTACATGTTAAAAAGTAATGAGATAAAATGTATGCATTTCATCAGGACTAACAAAGCATACATGTAGAAAATTATTAAATAAGGTAAAAAAAATTGAGAATTAATATGTGCATTCAAAAGAACATTTTAGAATGGTAAAATATTTGGTACATCCAGCCTGTCTATTCCCTGCAACAGATTTCTCATTTGGCCACTGTGAACAATCGTCCAGCTGTCAGGGGAAAATTTGTCATATTTGAACCAACTTCTTCTGTGCCAAGAACAAGGTCAGAAATAAAGGAAAGGAATACCCTGTCACTTATTGGATTTGACAGTAAATTACTCTTTGATGAACAGATGGACTACAAGAGATTTAAATTCATAATCAGAGTGTAATCATGAGGAACAGTGATTTGAAATCTTCCGTCAACCCATCAGTGAAGGACATCTCACGAGGCCTAGTCACAGAATCCTGTCTTGGTCCCTAACTCATAGCTTGCCTACCATTATATGAAGTATGTCTTTGTGCTATCAAAATTATGTGGGTAGTGATGCAAATGTGTAATTCATTCTGTAATATTTTTGTTAAACTAGAAAATATATTTTCAATAAGATGGGGAGATGTTAAAATCAAATCTGTTCCACTTTTTTGGTAAAACCCAGTATCATCTTGAGATAAGATGCACGCATTTCATCCGGACTAATAAAGCATAGTTATATGCTTTGTTTAGAGTACACACTAGTAAATATGCACACATCTGAACATTAAACTATACATCTTTGATAATATTAGGGTGCATATATTAATAAAAAACAGCATTATTCAAATTTTCCAAAGTAGGCACTTACAAATCACGTGGGTTGCTTGAAAGCATTATTGCATCAGGTGCTTAGAAAGCTCCCAGGAGATGTTTCTACCACTGTGTTTATTAATGTGTTGGTGATGATGACCATAGTAAGGATGATAAAGAATCTGGATATGTACATGCTGACAAGTAAAGACAGTTTGCCTAAATATTCATGGGTAGCCCATATATAGAGAAACGCAGAGCTCTGATTCAAAACAGAATTTTCTTATCTTTCCCTTTTCTTTCTCTTCTTTCTTGCCTCCCTCCCTTCGTCTTTCTCTCTTTTTCTCCCTCTCTTTTTCCCTTCTTTCTTTTAAAAAAGAATAAGTAAGGCAGGGCACAGTGACTCATGCCTGTAATCGTAGCATTTTGGGAGGCCAAAGTAGGCAGATCACTTGAGGTCAGGAGTTCAAGACCAGTCTGCCAAGATGGGTGAAACCCCATCTCTACCAAAAATACAGAAATTAGTCAGGCATGGTGGTAGGCGACTGTAATCCCAGCTATTTGGGAGGCTGAGGCAGGGGAATATCTTGAACCCGAGAGGTGGAGGTTGTAGTGAGCCAAGATTGTGCCACTACACTCCTGAGAAACAAGAGCAAAACTTCATCCTCACCACCTCCTCCAAAAAAAAAATAACTAGTATGTGTTAAGCAGTATGCTATATGTCAGAGATATAAATACGTACAATGAACATTCCCCAGCCTTTAAGAATATAGACTAGAATACTGAATTAGGCATGTAGAAAACCAAGGATAACCATAATTTATGACTGACATGCAGACATAACAGGAGTTTTTCTATTTGAAACTTGCCATATAGAAACATAAGCTCCAAGGGAAGTTAGATTTCCTCAATGTAATGTTACTAAAGATGGAATCAGTCTTTCAGTTTGTGGAAATGCTTTGAAGAACTGAAAACTTCATCTTCTCGTTCACCTCAATTTAGCATCAGCACGCTGGGACAGTACACTTGTAGATATAATGCAGGAGAAAGAGGAAGCAACAGTCAGTTCTGCGTGGAATGGTGTAAGGACAGGCAACACTTCATCAGAAGAAGATGCTCCTCTAGATTAACTGTAAGAGTCAGTCAATCAGGAATTGGGAGATGAGAGGAGAGATGTATGGCAGGATAATGTAATCTAAGATATTAGAGCAAGCAGAGTTACAAAAATATTAAAAACTGTGTAAATAAAACATTAAGCCATTTTGCAAGGATGGAATATAAAGCCCAAGGAAAATAAATAGGCTAAATTTGAACTAGTGAGATACACAAAGCTACATTATGACAACCCTGAATAGCATGATGAAGAGGTGGAATTCATCCTATGAGGTTGACAGTTCTTCAAAACCTGTGAGCATGGCAGAGCGTGACCATCTCGATGTTTTGTAAAGAGTAGTCTGATAATGTGAGCAAAGATTTTCAGTAGGGGACAATTTTGCCCTTCAGTGGACATATGGGAATGCCTGGAGACGTTTTTGATTCTCACAACTGGGGATGGAGAAGGGTCCTGGTAATCTAGTAAGTAGAGACTAAGGACAATGCTAAACATTTTTATATGCACAAGATAGTCCTTCACAATAAAGAATTATCCAGACCAACATGAGCTCACATGTTCATTGCAGCACTATTCACCATAGCAGACATTGAATCAACCTAGGTGCCCCTCAGTGGTGGATTGGATAAAGAAAATGTCATGCCTGTACACTATGGAATCCTACACAGATGTAAGAAAGAACAAAATCATGTCCTTTGGAGAGCATGGCATTCTCCAAAGAATAGTTGGAGGCCATTAAAAGTAAACTAATGCAGAAACAGAAAACCAAATACCACATGTTCTCACGTGTAAGTGGGAGCTAAACATTGAGTACACATGGACATAAAGATGGGAACAATAGACACAGAGGACAACTGGATGGGGCAGAGAAAGAGAGGAGCAAGGGCTGAAAAACTACCTATTGGGTACTATTCTCAGTACCTGGAATGGAATCATTCGTGCCCCAACCCTCAGCATCATGCTAGGTGCTCATGTAACAAACCTGCACACGTACACTTTAATCTAAAATGAAAGTTGAAATTATAAAAACATGATCCAGTCTAGTCTAATATGTCAATAATGCTGAGATTGAAAAGGCCTGATGTAAGGGATAGATTGTGAGGGTGGGGAGAGAATACAGAAAAGGATGAGAGAGGATTTTCAAGACTGGAGGACAAGAGTCCTCAGAAAACTTGAGAAAGAGGTGACAGAAATGCTGGCTTCATGGATGAGCAGTCTGAGCAGCTGCACAGAGACCCACGCTCAGAAGGGTCCACATTTGGTTGAATGTTCTGCTTGTCACAGTCTAGAAATTCTTAGTAGTGTTGAACAAGGAGTTCCACATTTTCATTTTGCACTGGCCTCATGAATTATGTAGCTAGTCCAAGGTGTTGAAGCTAGAGATGTTATGGAGGATGGAGGATGGAGGATGGAGGATGGAGGATGGATAGGGGTTGCTGAAGGAAAGGAAACAAACTTAGCTAATATCAAGTCATTAAGCGATACTTGACAAAGCACTTAAAGTTTAGGGGAGGAGATAAAGAACACAGTTTGATGCACATTGATTTAGAGCCACCTGTTGTATATTCAAGTAAAACTGTACAGCAGACAGCATCCTTCAGGAGCTATAGCATCCTTCGAGAACTTAAGAGCAAGTGCTTCTTTAGGCAATGTTCCCTGTGTCAAGAATCTAAATTACACAGCAGAAAGGAAAGGATCTACAGTGAATGTGGCAGTCACTATCTGGGAAAATCAACTTTTGACCAACATCAACACTTTAATGTCATGATAATATAGTCAGTAGTTATATACTTAGTATAAAATGTGCAACAATTATTTTATCCTTTTTAAAGCAACTAAAATATGGTGATTTACTTTTTAAAATAAAAATGTGTTAGTATTTGAATGCCTGTGTTTTCTCTATTTGAGAAAGGTCTTTTTGAAACAAATCAGCAGTTGAAAGTCTGTGTTTTAATAAAAGAACCCAAAAGAAATTTACTCACCCTCCAAAAAGGGACACGTTTTTTGGTAACTGGTAAAATGCAGTGAGTTTCAACATTTCACTGAAATGGTGATATTATGCTCATTTATTTTTCCCTGATGGCCTTGAGACATGGCAATGACAGATGTTAATATTCTGGCTTAGCTTTTAGTAGCTGATAGCTCAGAAATGAACTTTAAAACATAATTTTAACAAAAACATATACAGTTTCAGAAGTAAAAGTGTTTTTAAATTTATACAGTTTAAGTATCTCAGAATTGGAGCTGTAATAATAACATTTAACTAATTGTTTTTTCACACCTATGATTAGTCATGTGTCATCTTTTCTATGTCTTACTCTATCAAAATTTATTCATAGTATACATTATCAAATCAGTGTGTTTTTGTGTTACATGGATATCACCTACACCAGAGTTGTCTGCAAAACACAATTCTAGAGATAGTGAGATAGTGACTGATTACACTTTATGATTATCTATTTCAGTGGTATTCATTTAATTTTTCCCAAATAAGTCTTGAATTTTATTTAGAGATCATACATAAAATATATACAGTGTATTTCTTTAGAGGAAATTCATTTTTTCACCTTTGGATATTTCTATCCTTTTCCCTTAAGCAGAATACTGAGATAAGCTGACATATTATAATTATATTTATGAACGGTCATAGCATATGCTATTTATAATGGCTGCCTTCTGTGAAACTAATGAAGTTTCTAAGTTCCTTCAGTGTTCAGTATCCACTATTAGCAAGGGAACATTTTTTGTCTGAATGTGGAGTCCTGGTGTTAACATTGCAGCCTGCCTCCCGGGTGGGAAAGATGACGACTCTTCCTTTCCTTACTCTGAGTTCATACCTCTTTCTCAGTATATATTTAACATATACCATGTGTAAATTAAGTGGATGATACTGAGATGAAAAAGATACAGCTCATCTCCTTCAGGATATTAGCATTTACTGGAGTTATGATTATAATAGCCTGTGTTCTTGTTACAGAATAACAGAATTAAGCTCATTGGTTCAGCTATTTCTTATAATGTCTTTTTTAAGTAGAATGGAATATTTCCCTCTATTTTATATATAAATACACTGAAGTTTTAAAAAATCACTAAAAGGATGAGTTTAGAAAATTGATGAACACCAAATGCCTCTGACTTTTTCCTGAGGTTCTGAGTTTTCATCATTGATGAGAACAAAGGCTCCATCTTTGGCTCCATAACTAGACACCAAGTATGGGCAAATGCATACCATGTCAAGATAGATCTCATTAGAGTGAAAGCTCCTTGAGGGCAGGGATCACATCTGTCTTGTCTACTCTTTTACCATTAGTCTAGTTCCCGGTACATGATAAATTCATACCCAAAATATTTTTGAGCATTTATTATGAGGATTAATGTGAAGTTGTGGTGCTTATCATGGAATGTGTTATTCTACTTTGCTGTAGAAATGCAAAAGGCCATTCCATTGAATCTTGGTTATATTCAACAATTCACAGTGGAGGTTCCTGAAAGTCAGTGCTTTACAGAAAAATACCACAGTGAAGCAATACAATGGTAAAATCATATTGCTTCTGAATAAAACAAATAAACAAAAGCAGAAAACCAACTTAAAACCAGTAAAACAAATCCATTTTTGATAAAGACAAGTCACATTTATGAAAGAATTCTTAAATTTTGTAAAAGGAAAAAATGTCCTCAAAGATTCAAAATCAAACTCATCACAAACCTGGAGATATAATTACTAAAGGTATTTTTCAGGGCTATTTTTGTATTGTTTTGTTTTGTTCTATGCCTGATGAATATGGTTGATACTAAGCATAGATAGGTTTAACCATGCAGATATGTTTAACACTTAGGTTTGAGCTTTGTATCATGTCATGTAGTTAGAGGGTTTACTTCTGACCCTGACCCTGAAAGAGATGCTCTTGACTACCATGGTGCCAGATGGACACAATCAGACATTTGGCATGCTATTTATATGACAATGGATATTTCCGTCATTAACAAGGACTATGCAACCCTGCCCTTGCTGGAACAAGAAAAAGGTAATTTTAAATGAAAGAAATGTAGCGTCACACTTTCCAACATTTATATAAAATTGACAAACAAGCCTGGATGAAGAAAGAATAAATGTGGTGTCACAGTTCCACCTTGCTATCGTTTCCAATGCTATGCTTCCATTTCCCTCAAATCCATGCCGGCATTATCTTTTCGTAAGAGTAATTAGGGAGAAAAGACAGTCTGATTTCATTAGCGCTGCATTTTGCAATTTCTGTCAGAATATATTAGGAACGTCAAAACATTGCAATGCCTTTAGTTAGAAACTTCTGTTTTCATGAGAAATTATAGAAACTTGAAATCGTTTGTATGGTTTCACTTTCTCTCTATTCAATTTATTTGCTAATCTTGGAGTCGGCGCGGGGCTCAAGTCATTCTGCGTACCAGAGCTTGCCGGTGAATCCCGCTCTCCCTTTGCTTTTTTTCAGTTCAAACTATTTTCCATGTTAATGTTCATACCACAACCGAGAAGTACCCTACATGCTGATTTGGATTAAAAACTCCATAAATATCAAGATTATATGAGTAAGAAAACAACATTTTGGAATGATTTTTCATTAGAAGGCACGTTATTTAGACATTCATTACCATGGAACTTGCTTTCAATGCTATATACAATTTAAACTATAAAATTAGAATGAGCAATAGTTGTATTGCATTTGCAGGACATTTTACATGTCAGAAAAGGCACTTTCCTTTACATATTATTCTAGAATGTGAGGAATGAATGATGAAAAATAATCACATTCATATGGATTTGGGATGAAATGCAATTAGAGGATTATGTTGGTATTGCAATCACAGTTCCAGCTGGCCGAGATACTGCGTAGTAGTGAGGCACAGGGTTTTAGGAAGTCGGATGTTAAGCCAGTTCTCCCGAGTTTAAAATCCAACCCTTTGTGTCGTTTGGCAAGTAATTGCAGTAGCTGGAAATTAGCCTTCTGTGCTAGTTTTCTTACCTATAAAAATAGGAGTAATCGGCTGGGCGCGGTGGCTCACGCCTGTAATTCCAGTGCTTTGGGAGGCCGAGGCGGGTGTATTGCCTGAGCTCAGGAGTTCGAGACCAGCCTGGGCAACACGGTGAAACCCCGTCTCTACTAAAAATACAAAATATTAGCCGGGCGTGGCTGTGTGTGCCAATAATCCCAGATACTAGGGAGGCTGAGATAGGAGAATCACTTGAACCCGGGAGGCGGAGGTTGCAGTGAGCCGAGATAGCTCCACTGCACTCCAGCCTGGGCCACCGGGTGGGACTCTGTCTATTTTTTGTTTTTGTTTTTAGGAGTAATCATTATACCTTCCTTGCAGCGTTTCACCTTAAGTATTAAATGTGAATTTGTGCAAAGAGCAAAGTTGGGCACATATGATGTTCTCGAAGGATAGCTATTATTTATTTTTTAAATTTGAAATGTATTTCTGATAAGCCTTTATTAATGTATTTTTATTCCACTCCTTCTAAGAACTTGAGTTTTCTTATTTTTGTTGTTGAGTAAATCCATACTTTTCTGTATTCGTTTTTGTTAAAAAATGACTTCACCAACAATATTTCTTTGATAACTAGGACTTGTTAAAATATGACATAGTTATTTCTACATTTCTACTTATAGGTGAAAGTTCACAATCTCTTTCATATTTACATTTTCCTGTGTTTCTGTAATCCTGCAGTTTCAACCTGCCTCCTTCGAGTCCTTTCAACATCGCTTTTAAAAATGAAGTCCTGTAGTAACTGAGTTATTTCTCTGTCAATGAGAGATTTACTATCTTAACTGTATTATTTTTATTAGAATTGTATTATATTTGTTTCTATTACGAAGTTGCATCTGTTTTTCTGGGTTGCTCCCAATCCTATTTTTCCCCTTAGTCCTATTTTCTTCAGTGCATGATATTACAGAGTAGGAAGTATTATTGTTTGTTTTGAAAACATTTATTACCACATCGCAGAAATACTTGTACTAAATGTATGATTTACAATGCTGAGACTTCTCTTGAATTTCCAAAAGTTGATTACATTTGAAGCTCATATATGTACATGTATGTTTCCTTTCTTCTTACGCAACCTTTGCCAATTTTGCAGCAATTCTAAAGTGTTGCTAATTTCATGGTAAATATAAAATAGTTGAAAACACAAGTCAGTCTCTGTTGACACTCACTAAGTACACTAAAAACAAGATTAGATTAGTGGCTTTTATTATTGACTATAATTACACATTTTCTAATGTCTAGCGTTGATTGAGCCAAGTGCAGAACATATCATTATTTAGGATACATATTCCTTATGATAGAAACCTTGACTTTCATATACATAATGTTAATCACTTTGATTCCTATCTTGCATGGCACTAAAACTATTTTGGTGTTTTTTTTTTTTTAATCTGTTTAAGTGTTGAGCTAATATAGTACTTTTTACATCTCTTCATGTAAATTTTAGGCGTAGATGACATGGAGGAAATAGGTCAAGTCTCCTCCAAAAGCTAGAAATCTACACAGATGTCTTGAGTAGACCTAGACCAGATTGTTCACTTCATTTCACCAAGGGAACAAGTCAGTTAACTGATTTGTAATGCACTGCTAAATTTGTGATTCAGGCTTCTGGCACTTCAGTACTCAAAAGCAGAGTGGCAGAAAGTGATTTTTGAATCCTGCCTACCACTAAAGGAACAGCTGCTGTTTATTTTTTTCTGGTAGGACCTGAAAAAGAACAGCTATCTACGTGGGTCAGTGAGATGGATATTAATATGTGGCATATTGGCACATGTACATATTTCTATCAAAATCACAATTCATTAATTATTGCTGTTGTTTGTAAACTTGAAGTGAAAATGATAGATTTGATTCTCAAGAGTCAATACTTTTCATAATAAAGAAAACAGGTAACCTTTATTGAGGACTTCCTCTGTGCCAGGAACTGGCTAAAACCTTTACATTTCTTATCTCATTTTAGTTTTTTCCTCAATAACTCAGTATTATTCCATCTTAAAGATGACAAAACAGCAACAACAATGAAACCCACTAAGACTTAGAAAAAGAAATGTAGTTACATTAAGCTCAGAGTGAATGTACTCACAAATCTCAAAGCAAAAGCTCCTCCTTGAAATGAAATTGTGGTGGTAAAGTTTCCATCACACCTTCCTGAGAAATTATGCTGAAGTACTGTGTTCGCAATGGAAGGAACTGCCTGAATCTACATGGCTGATTGCCACACAAACTCCTCTTTCCCCTCCTCCTCTTTTCTCTCCTTCTCCTATTTTCTTCCCTCTTATTTTTCTTTTATATTCATCTTCTTGTAACTCTCTTTGGTTCTGGTCAATACTATGTAACAAATATCTTTGATTCATGTAAAAATAAGATACGCAACCACGTAAGTTTCTATTCATGAATTATTACTGTGCTGGGTATTCATCAAGAGGAGAGGATTAAATAAATCATGGTCTATCTATTCTATGATACCATTAAAGTGAATCTGGTAAGGCTTCATGTGTCGATAAGGCAAAGTGTCCAATATGAACAGTTAAGTATAAAACAAGAGTTGTATAAGATAGTGCATAATATCTACACATTGCCTTGAAAAATGATGTATTTTCTTGCAGATTTATATATGTAGATTATTTCTGAAAGAATGACCAAGAAATTGGTTATAATGATTACTCTGTGGAAGTCATGTGGGAAAACACAGAGTAAGAAACATCATATTTTATTGTATTCCTCTTTGTTGTATTTGAAATTTTATCATTTGCATGTATTATTTTTTCAATTAAAAATAAAGTAAAAAATAAAATAAAAAAAAAAAAAGAAAGAGAAATGTAGAAGTCTGGTGATGGCTACAGGTTGGTCCTGGAGACACAGAGCCTCTTCTGGAAGCCTGACCCAGGGATCAATCTCTTCCACAGAATGCTTCATGGCATCACGTAGCTGGGATGCACTGTATAATCTGCATGGTGGCCTTGCATTTGTCCTAAGTGTTTAGTGTTACGTGTTCTTCTCTCTGTCGCCTGATAGGTTATAACATCAACCAGCCTGCAGCTTCTAAGTATAAGTTTTTCTTCACTTCCTAAGTGTTTGACTAGAACCGTAAACTAAAACCCAGGTTGAGTATCCCTAATCCAAAAACCTGAAATCTAAAATGCTCTTAAATCCAAAACTTTTTGAGAAACAACATGATGCCACAAGTGAAAAATTCCACACCTGACCTCATGTGATGACTCCACAAAAATATTAAAAACACTGTCTAAAATTAGCTTCAGGTTATGGGTATAAGTTATATATGAGACAGGAATAAATTACATATTTAAACTTGGGTCCCATCCCTAAGATATCTCATTATGTATATGCAAATATTTCAAAATCAGAATCAGTCTAACATCTGAAATACTTCTGTTCTCAAGCTTTTCTTACAAAGGATACTGGACCTGTGTTTCAGGTCTGTGTGTGTTGCTGGCATGGGAGATAGGGATCCAGTGAATATATATATCTCCTACCAATTTCTTTTGTTCCAAGTTCTTAGTCTTTCAAGGTTCATTGTAAAGGCAGACAAGGGGAAGAAATGTTTTACTTCTGAAACTCTCTGAATAATTCATAAATTTGGTTTAGTTTTACTTTCCTTTTGTTTAAGGTTTGACATACAGGTCTTTCTATTCTTAATTTTAATCAGACTATGATTAACGTATAATAACAAAAATATACTTAAGATTTTTTTAAAGGGTTGAAATAAAGTTCTTTGGGGCCGTGCTTTTTAATTTATTAGACTATGATTAATGTAGAATAACAAAGAAGTAAGTATACAATTTACTAGTATTCCAGTAATAACAGTATGAACATAAAAACATATGAAACATATGCTAAATAATTTTTTGTTTTTTTTCAATGAAACGGTGTGAAGTTTATCTTTAAAGTGTAATACTCAAGTCAGAATTCCATCATTTAGGTAGTTACTATTCTTGATTTTCAGTATTCATGAAATACTATAAACTGGTGACATTTTGTCCTATTCCACTGTTCTTTTAGAACTTTTGTCAAATTATTCCATTTCACTGCTTTCATTAGCTAATTTGTTTACTGCATTACATAATACTTGCCTAAGTGGATAAACTAAAGCTGTAGATTTTAAATTGTATTCTAATAAAAATACAGCATAGAGCCATGTATTCATATTTGATTTACATTAATGCACACTCATATTTAATCATAAACTATAGATAATATGGATTTTCCATTCTGTATATTTGCATGTGAGATTCCCTAGGGGTTGAGAGTGGTTTAAGTACTCCACATGATTCAATGACATGAGAGGCTAAATCTGGAAGCTGGAAACAAGGATTAGAGTCAAAGTGCAGAGGTCAAGGGCTAAAGAAACAAAAAGCCCTTTCCCTCAGTCCTCTGGCACCAAAATAAGAAATTGGGACTGCATATACTGTTTTAACGTTAACCACTATTGTTGTTGTTGTTTCTTTTGTTTGATGTATGTATGGCTTTTTCACTTTACCTAAGAAACCTTGAACATCACATTTTTGAAAGACCTTTGGATTGATAACCTTAGGAGGGTTTCCTAGTAGAAAAGCTGAGCTTCCATAAAAATGGTTGTAAAGAGAGTCCCGAGTCTGCACTTTACCTGAGAGTTACCAGAACTGCCTTGAACATATGGACGAATTAAACTACATAACACATCACCTATCTTGATTCTTACAGGTTATAAGTCTCACAGTAGGTACTTCTACAGTGCCCATTAGCATTAGCTTTTTGTGGGGTATAATTGTGTGGGCTTCTTCAATGAAGAATGTCTCTTATACCGTTAAGTAGGAATCTCCTCAAGTTCCATAACAAAGATAAATTGAGTTTTGACATGAATTAAGTCTATGTGCTGAATTATCAATTTTAAAATTTTCCAAAGGTATTTTGAATGAACAATTTTTATACCAAAGCGAAATAATAAACTCAACAAAAACATGGTATAATACTTTTCCTGAGGCTCATTTTACTGATTATGCTGAATCCAACTCCATGCTCATCAAGATAACGTTACTGTATTTTTCTGAATCATCTAATAAGTTTTAAATTATAGATAATATTGACATACATCTCTATAATATTGCTAAGCATTTCTAAAACATTTTTAAAACCTGAAGATAGTTATCTCCTAATATCATTTTAGTTAACTTTTGTTTAGTATTTCATGTATCTGATACCAAACCAATTTTTAAAATCACATATAGTTGGCTAATTTTTATATCAAGTTGAATTTATTGATATACATTATGTAAGCACACTGTATTTAGCTAAAAATTATAAAATGAGTCATTAGTTTGCTATAATCTAACTTTCACATATCCTTCGACAAAAACTCAAAGAAAATGCATGAATATACAGTATTTTATTCTCTTTAGCCAAATAAATGAAACCAAGATAAATAAAAAGTATAACTGTTATAGAATAAGTTAGTATGTGTTCACTTTTTTAAATCTTAAAATATTTTTAAAGTTCTCATTCATCTTTAATTCCTTTAAAGTAGAACCGAGAGAAATTATTTGCCTAACTTCTCAAATAATGTTTCCCTTTGGAAAACAGTAAGTAAAGCTGCATTTTCTTCAATCACCCCTTTAATTGCTGTTCGATAGCTGCTGCATCATGAACATAGATTTTAATTTGGCCAAAGTGAAATTCGCCCATAAATAATTAACAAATTTATATAAAAGAATAATTATGAACAAATTGGGGGAAAAGAATTCAAACTACAATGTTCTTAGATAAATCATAGTTAATTGTACTTGGAAATCCATTAGCATCATTTGGATACATAGTTAGATGACTAATTATGTTGAAAATGCAATAGCACTCTTAAACATATGTTCACTTATGTACGCCCTGAAAGGTGGCCTTTTTTTCCTGGTAATCAGAGGTCATTTGTTAAATTTAAATGATCTTTACATTTCATGTCATCTTTAAAATGCAAAGGTAATAATAAGTGGAATTACTTGTCCATGTCAGAATAATCCATTACTTTACTTTCACAAGCATATGATTTCACTCTTTGCAGGACAATTACATTATAAATCATTTACATCATTTGAAGTTTGTCAAGAATGACATTTTTTTCTCATTTCCTGATGAAGCTAGTTTTTTCAAGACACCCTGATTCCCACAAATAATATACCCCTACTAAAAAATATTGTATTCTTATTGTGGTCTAGTTCCTAGTTCCTTCTAGTTTTAGCTACAGATTCCTTTTTATGCATTCACGTATAAGTTATACGTTATATATAAATTTTCCAAGTAAATGTACATATCTTACATCTCATCTAAATGACCAAAGACACTAGACTTCTGTCTCTCAACATACACAAAAGTAAAATAAAAATGGATTAAAGACTTAAATCTAAGACCTGTAGCTGTGAAATGACTAAAAGAAAACTTTGGGGGAACTCTTCAGTACTTTGGACTAGGCAAAGATTTCTTGAATAATACCTTGTAAGCACAGGCAACCAAAGCAAAAGTGGACAAATGGGATCACATCTACATAATAAGATTCTGCACAACAAAGTAAACAATCAACAAAGAGACAAACCCATAGAATGGGAGAAAATATTTACAAACTATGTATCTGATGAGGGGCTAATAACCAGAATATATAAGAAGCTCAAACAACTCTACAAGGAAAAAATTTAAAAATCCAATTTAAAAATGGACTAAAGAATTGAATAGACATTTCTCCAAAGAAGACATACAAATGGAAAACAGCTATATGAAAAGATACTCAACATCACTGATCATCAGATAAATGCAAATCAAAAGTGCAATGAGACGTCATCTCAACCCGGTTAAAATGACTTTTATCCAAAAGACAGATGATAACAAACGCTGGCAAGGATGTGGAGAAAAGGGAACCCTCATACACTGTTGGTGGGAATGTATATTAATACCACCACTGTGGAGAACGGCTTAGGTGTTCCTCACAAAACTCAAAATAGAACTACTGTATGAACCAGCAATTCCACTGCTAGGTATAGATGCAAAAGAAAGGAAATCAGTATATCAAAGAGATACCTGCACTCTGATGTTTATTGCAGAACCATTCACAATAGCCAGGATCTAGAAGCAACCTACATGTCCATCAGCAGATGAATGGATAAAGAAAATATGGTACTTAGACACAATGGAGTACTATCTAGCCATAAAAAAAGAATGGTATCCTGTCCTTTTGCAACAACATGGATGGAACTGGAGGTCATTACATTAAGTAAAATCAACCAGGCAAAGAAAGACAAACTTCACATTTTCTCACTTATTTGTAGGAGCTAAAAATTAAAACAATTCAACTAACAGGGATAGAGAGTAGAAAGATGGTTACCAGAGGCTGGGAAGGGTACCAGGGGGTTAAGGCAGAGGGGGTGAATTGGGGATAACTAGTGCATTAAAAAAAAAAAAGTTAGAAAGAATGAATAAAATCTAGTATTTGATAGCATAAAGTGACTATAGTCAGCAATAATTTAATTTTACCTTTTAAAATAACTAAAAGAAAATAATTGAATTGTTTGTAACACAAAAGATAAATGCTTGAGGTGATGGATACCCCAGTTATATTGATGTAATTATCACACATTGTATGCCTGTATCAAAATACCTCATATATCTAATAAATATATAAACCTACTATGTACTCAGAAAAAATAAAAATTTAAAAAAAGACCAATGATACTGCCTGGTACAGCGGCTCATGCCTATAATCCCAGCTACTCAGGAGGATCAGTTGAGGCTAGGAGTTCAAGGTTGCAGTGAGCTATGATCTTGCCATTGCATTCTAGCCTGGGAAAGAGAGAATCCTTGTTTAAAGAAAAAAAAAAGAGAGAGAGAGAGAAAGAGAGAGAGAGAGAGAGAGAAAGAAAGAAAGAAAGAAAGAAAGAAAGAAAGAAAGAAAGAAAGAAGAAAGAAAGAAAGAAAAGAAAAGAGAAAAGAAAGAAAAGAAAGAAAAGAAAGAAAAGAAAGAAAGAAAGAAAAGAAAGAAAGAAAGAAAGAAAGAAAGAAAGAAAGAAAGAAAGAAAGAAAGAAAGAAAGAAAGAAAGAAAGAAAGAGGAAGGAAACCTGTACATCTCTTGAGAGGAGAGAGGGGAGAGAAGGGGAAAGGAGCAAGGAAAGAAAAGAGGAAAGAAAAGGAGAAAGGAAGGAAGAAAGGAAAAGAGAAAGGAAGGGAGAAAGGAAAGGAAAGAAAAAATTTGCACTCATTGAAATACAGAGAAAAATAAAGACCAGTAATAAAGCCTATAGTTGGTAGTTATTAGATAACCTAAGAGCTGCTGATCTCCATTGATTATACGTAATTTTATAAATCTTTCAGGCATTCTTCTATCCAGAGGACTATGGATGCCACCTGAACTACCTGAAAATAGCACCTGCTAACACCATTGATATTTTTCTAACTACCATATCTATTCAAACAATTCTGTCTTTTTCAGCTTGACCTCTGAATCACTGGACTATGATGACCATTTTATTCTTCTAGAACCCTCTTACTTTGTCTTAGAAGCAAATTAACTGGTCTCATCTCTAGTTTCTTTCAATGGTTTATTTCTTTCTCTACCTATCCCTTAATTTTAGGTTTTTTTGTCGTTGTTTTTTGTTTGTTTGGTTGGTTTTTTTTTAAGATTTCAGGAATCCACTCCTCTTTTCTTCCTCTGTGTATTCACTAGAGGGCCATCCTATTATACTCTGCTAGGTTTTCCTTATGCAACACTTCTTTTCACAATTAAACATTCTATCTGGCTTGTCTGGTTTCTATTACCACTTGGTTTGTTATATCATTTCTCTTAGTAAATAAGTACTAATTATAATTTTTAGTACTGCCTTTCAAAACTGCCACCTTCTCAACCACAGTGTTTTCAAAGCTGGAAACATCAATCATTCCAGTAGGATGATCTGACTGAGACCATGAATTGAGTCTTACTCATTTCTGTGTCTCCAGCAGCTCATATAATTCCTGGCACACAGAGGCTGCTCAATAAATATTTATTAGATAAATAACTTTTCCCTTTCTCTTGCTTCTCACATCAAACTGACTCTTTTGATTTCTGCAGGTTATTCCTGACACAAACTGTGCCCTCTCAAAAATCTATACATCTATTGAACTAATATCCCTCTTCCAGACAATACCTACTGTGCAGTCATTCCTTCTATACCTATGTATGTATTTAAAAATTTATCATTCCAATCTCAGGATCCTTCCGATTTCCCGTTTTTCATATCTTTGGGGCTCATTTCCTTTCCTATAGAGTTTGAATCACACGGTAGGTCAACCAAACTCCATTATTACCTTCAAGTCTGTTTTTTCACTCATCGTACAAAATTGGCAATCCTACATTCCAGGTGTACGCTCCCACATGTAGCAGTTGAGCATGACTGGGAAATAATAGGAATCCATACACGTATGGTTTCTTATCTGAGTTGGGCCCTCAACAATGATCCATAACATTTTTCTTTGCAGTTGGTCAGCTATTCATTTTCCTCATAAACAGATATGCTGCTACTTTCTTGCACATTCCTCCCCTGCCTTCCTTATTCAACAGATGGCCACCTGCACTAATGCCTTCAGAAATGTGAGGCTACTGGACACGAAAGCTATCACCTCTTCCAAACTCAATCACCCACAAATTGCTAATTGAATATATGATAGTGCTGCTTTTCTTTCAGTTTTGAAAGGTGAGGTCTGTTCACTGACAACCTCTCCTATGTGTATTATATATATATTCATACACATATATTATTTATATAAATATATATTTATATATATTTTCCTATATATTTTTTCTATATAAATATATATTTATAATATATACATACATATATAAAACGCATATATAAAATACATATATACATACATTTATAATATATAATACATAAATGTATTTATATATAAATATATAAATGTATGGCTTTGTGCCATACTCTCGGTATATATTTATATACTGTTTATATGTATTTTATATTATACATAATTATATATTTACATATATATACATTTATATATTTATATACATTTATAAACATCTTTATAAATATATGTACATATATTTATAAACATCTTTATAAATATATGTACATATAATTACAAACATATTCATAAATATTTAAATATTTATATAAAATACATATTGTATATTACACATTAACATATTTATATAATATATTATATATTAATATATTTATATGAAACATACTATATTGTATATATTTATATATTAATATATAACATAATATATATATTTATCTATCTATATATTTATATATTATAAATTATATATATGTCTACATTTTAAAATATATTTTATATATAATATATATTTATGTATATATAGTTTGCTCACTGCAACCTCTGCCTCCCGATTCAAGTGATTCTCCTGCCTCAGCCTCTGTAGTAGGTGGGATTACAGGCATGCAACACCACGCCCGGATATTTTTTGTATTTCTAGTAGAGACGAGGTTTCATCATGTTTGCCAGGCTGGTGTCAAACTCCTGACCTCGAGTGAGCCTCCCACTTCAGCCTCCCAAAGTGCTGGGATTACAGGCACCAGCCACCGTGCCCGGCCTCCATTATATTTTTAATCCTTCCCACTCCCACAAATCCTCTTGCACTTTGTCAGTCATTTGCCTCTTCTGAGTCTTTAATGTCTCTCATTCTAATGATGCCTTTCCCTTAGATCAAGTCATGCTCCACACTCTGTCTGCCTTACTAAATCTACTGTGCTTAACCCTTAAATGCAAGGTGTTCCCAGATTTTCATCTTATCTAACCTCTCTTCACACTTTAATTAGGCGATCTTGTCTCCCACCTACAACTGTCAAATCTGTATCTCCAGCTCTGACAATACCCATGAATCCCAGGTATGTATACCTGACTGCCCACTGGATAGTCACCTGAAGTAAAAAAAACAAAAAACAAAAAACAAAAAAGAAAGAATATTTATAATTGAAATTATTCCCACTCTTCTTTCATCCCACCCAAAACATGGGCATTTTCTTTGTTACTTCTCTCTAGGACCATCTCCACTGTGCAGCCAACAAGTGAAGCCAGACATTAGGGGATCACGGTTGACCACTATCATTTTCTCATTGCCAATACCCTGAAGACCCTAAGTTCTGCTCAGTTTACTTCATAAGCCTTTCTCAAGTTCATCTTCTCCCATTTTATATTACGACATAATCTTAGTTTATGCCTTTATTATTTCTTCCTAGGCTCTTGCCAGAGCCTCCTAACTGTCTTACTTGACATCTGTGTTTTTTTCTGAACACAAGGTATTTCTGATAGGAATGTCTCTGCTTATGCAGTCCTACCTTATTACCTCCACCAACCCTACAATGCCATTTGCACTTTTCTAACACCTACTCATTCAAGATCAACTTTCTGTCACTTTTTGGAATAATTCTCTTGGACCTTACCTCCATTTCTCTGCATCTTTTTGTTGCCTCTGTACTGTTATAACATGTTCTACACATCTCTGTTATGCATGCAGGCTCACAGTAATATATTATCATTACTACCTTGTGTCGTCGTCACTCTCATTATACTTTGAACTATTTCCAACCACAGACTTGTCTTATTTATTTTTATTCCTTATCTTTCAGGTCTTTCATAAACTGCTAGGAGTTCAATAATTGTTTTTTTTGTAACACAAGTATATTTTCAATGAAACATTTTCAACAATAAACTTAGTAAATATTCACAGGAACATAGTTGGTGATTTCATAACTTCTAATTTGTTTCTCTCTCAATTTTATTCTAAACCACCAATTACAGAATGTACTAATCTACAGTGTTCATCTGGAAATATGGTTTGGATATCTGTCACTTCCAAGTCTCATGGTGAAATATGACCCCCGCCATGTTGGACACGGTGCCTGGTGGAGGTGTTTGGGTCATGCAGGCGGAGCCCTCATGGATGGCTTTGTGCCATACTCTCAGTAATGCGTATTTTCTCACTCTGAGTTCATGTGAGAGCTCATTGTTAGAAAGAGCCTGGGACATCTTCCCCTCTCTCTTGCTTGCTCTCACACCATGTGACATGCCTGCTCCCCCTTCGCCTTCCACCACGATAATAAGCTTCTTGAGGCTTCACCAGAAACAGATGCTGGTGCCATGCTTCTTGTACCGTCTGCAGGATTGTGAGCCAAAATTAGCCTCTTTTATTTATAAATTACCCAGCCTCTGATATTCCTTTATTGCAATGCAAAACAGTCTAACACAGTTGCATATCTATTTTTTACTTTATTTCTATCAAGGATCAGGACATCTATTTATTCAAGCGGCTACTGGGTATAGAGCTATCTGGAACACATGTGAGAAAAAAAAAATGTATTGTGATGTGGTCACATTGTTCCTTCCACTTTAGGAGGACTGAAATTCTCAGGATCATGTAGACCTGATACTGTTACGGACGAACCCCTACGCAGTTGGGCTTTTGAGCTTTTTTGGAACAGCTCAGAACAGTCTTCACAGAATGTTGTAAGCTTCCTGAAACCACCAAAATTGAACCAGGTGCCAATATTCGCTTTAAAAGACTTCTGAAAGATTCCAATATTACGTTTTTTCTTAGCACCATTCTTATCTACTATTTTCGAAGAATCCTGTATCCTGGCACTATTGATGATTGAAAACAGTTTGACATGTACATTTAAAAATAATGTCTAAAAATAATTGACTTGTATTTTCTTTTACATCCTAGTAATCTTCTGAACACTATGGGTCCCAGGATCGCTGCATACCTAACTCTATGGTATAGTCTTCTTTGGTACTATTTTCTGCAAAGTTTTAAATAAGTATCTTGTGTAATGAAACTACATCATATTTTTGTATCCACTCAAGTTTTCCATTTCCTAATCCTAGGATGCCTGTCTGTATATGTTATGTAGCAAGAAAGAGTGAGATAACCTAATGAGGAGAGTTGGATATTATCTTATAAATTTGGGGTATCTAGAAGAATCATCCTTGATTTTTCAATAGATAGCTAGGGTTTTGCACATAACAAGCCTACACAAATATATTCATTTTGATTCCATCATAGCCTTCAGCAATTATTTCAGAGTGGTATTTTAAATTTTCTTTATTTGTCTCAAGGAGATTTCACTTCACTTTATGCACTCCTACCAGCCAAATGTTGTGTTTATTTTGTGAGTCAAACACTATTGGGTTTTTTGCCTCTTAAATAATGCATATTAAACTCAAGTACTTTTCATAGCCAAGTGTATGGTCCTGATTGCCTCTAGGCCACTTGCCTTAACATGTATTTGTGATACCTCTGATTTTCTTTTTGATTAGTTAGGATTGGTTTGGCTATTTGGACTCTTCTTTGGTTCCATATGAATTTTAGAGTAGTTCTGTTCTAATTCTGTGAAAAATGGCATTGGTAGTTTGATAGGAATAGTTTTGACTCTGTAAACTGTTCTAGGCAAGTATGGCCATTTTAATGATAGTGATTTTTCCAATCCATGAGCGTGGAATGTTTTCCCATTTATTTGTATCCTCACTGATTTCTTTCAGCAGTGTTTCATAGTGTCTCTAACAGAGATCTTTCCCCTCCTTGGTTAGCTGTATTCAGGTGTATCTTACTCTTCTGTGGCTGTTGTAACTGGGATTGCACTCTTGATTTGGCTCTCAGGTTGAATGTTTTTAGTGTATAGAAATATTACCAATTTTTGTACACTGATTTTGTATCCTGAAATTTTACTGAAGTTGTTTATTAGTTCTAGGAGCCTTTCAGATTATTTAGAGTTTCCTTAGAGTAGAATTGTTTCATAGGCAAAGAGAGATACTCTCAAAAGCAACTGCAACCAAAACAAAAATTGAGGTGGTAGCTCATGCCTGTAGTCCCAGCACTCTGGGAGGCCGAGACAGGCAGATCACTTGAGGCCAGGAGTTTGAGATGAGCCTGGCCAACATGGTGAAACCCCGTCTCTACTAAAAATACAGAAATTAGCCAGGTGTGCTGGTGCATACGTATCCCAGCTACTCGGGAGGCTGATGCATGAGAATTGCTTGAACCCAGGAGGCGGAGGTTGCAGTGATCTGAGATCGCGCCACTGCACCCAAGCCCGGGTCACAAAGTGAGACTTTTTCTCATAAGGAAAAAAAAAAAAAAACAGATAAATGACACCTAATTAAATGACACCTAAAGAGCTTCTACACAGCAAGAGAAAACTATCATAGGAGTAAAAAGACAACCTACAGAATTAGAGAAAATATTCCCACACTCTGCATCTAACAAAGGTCTAATATCCAGAATCTATAAAGAGCCTAAACAAATCAACAAAAGATCATGGACAGACACTTCTCAAAACAAGATATACAAGTGGCCAACAAACATATGAAATAATGCTCATCATCAGAGAAATGCAAATCAAAACCACGATAAGATACCATTTCACACCTGTCAGAATGGCTTTTGTTAAAACATCAAACAATAACAGATGTTGGCAAGGGTATGGAGAAAAGGGTACACTTACATATACTGAGAATGTAAACTAGTCCAGCCACTGTAGAGAGCAGTTTGGAGATTTCTCAAATAACCAAGAGCTGCACTATTATTCTACCCAGAAATCCCATTCCTGGGTATAAACCCAAAGAAAAATAAATTGTTCTACCAAAAAGAACATGCACCTGTGTGTTCATTGCCACACTGTTTACAATAGCAGAGACAGAGAATCAACTTAGATGCCCATTGATGGTGACTAGATAAAGAAAATGTCGTACGTGTATACCACAGAATACTATGCAGCCATACAAAGAAGAAAATCATGCCTTTGCAGCAACATAAATGCAGCTGGAGGCCATTACCCTAAGAGAATTAACACAAGAACAGAAAACCATACACCACACATTCTTACTTAAAAGTGGGAGCTAAATATTGGGTCCTTATAGACATAAAGATGGGAACCATACACACTGGAGACTACTAGAATTGGAAGAGAGGGAGGGGTAAAGTGTTGAAAAACTACCTATTGGGTACTATGCTCAGTACCTGTGGGATGGGTTAATTCATATCCCAAACCTCAACATCACGCAATATACTCATGTAATGCACCTGCTTATGAATTCCCTGAATATAAAATAAAAGTTGAAAAGAAAGCATTTTCTTGTCCCATCATTCCCTTTTGTCTTCACCAGTGGCTCCAGTGGATTCACAATAGTTCCTTGCTATACAGAGCTCCCTATCCAATTAATTCCTAGAGGCTTGTATGCCAACACCTTCAAGGAATCAATCTTTTTTAAGAGTCATTTCATTTAAGCCAGACTGCAGCCAGCTCCATTCCCTTTTAGAGGGAAAATCACTTCTCCTTCTACCAGAAGTATGAACTCCCTCATGTTCCTAATGGAATCCTGAGAGGGCTGACTACCTACCTAACTTCTAGCTGACTTTTACAATGGGCTCTGTGTTCTGTCTTCTTTCTTATTTTCTTCTGGCCATAGCTGGCGATTTTGATGTCAACTAAATTAAATACTTCATGTAGACCCCCATTGTCTTTGGTTTTCCAGACTCAAACACATATTTTTATGTTCTTTTATATTCCTATTTTTAAAAACATTCATTTATTTTCTTCATCCAGTGATACAGTACTACTTTCATCCAATACCCTTCCACTCTGCTCCCTGGTACCCACAATTTATGAAAAACAAATTCCCTTCTATTGTGAATTTCTTTTTGGAATGTTCTTCCAACTCTTAGTGTTAACTGGAAATTGGCTCCCGGAGAATATTAATTATGAAAAAATACTACAGAAAAAGAAATTATTCAGATTGGCCGGGCGCGGTGGCTCAAGCCTGTAATCCCAGCACTTTGGGAGGCCGAGACGGGCGGATCACGAGGTCAGGAGATCGAGACCATCCTGGCAAACACGGTGAAACCCCGTCTCTACTAAAAAATACAAAAAACTAGCCGGGCGAGGTGGCGGGCGCCTGTGGTCCCAGCTACTCGGGAGGCTGAGGCAGGAGAATGGCGTAAGCCCGGGAGGCGGAGCTTGCAGTGAGCTGAGATCGCGCCACTGCACTCCAGCCTGGGCGACAGAGCGAGACTCCGTCTCAGAAAAAAAAAAAAAAAAAAGAAATTATTCAGATTTTATTTATTCCTAAGCCTACTTTAGTTTAAATTGCATTCACACTGCACCACTGAAAATGCTTTGTCAAAGTCACTGAGTCCCTTGTCACTAAATCCACTCCATTTAATAATCCTCTTTTACAGGGCTTTTCTATAGCATTTGAAAATGTTGACTACTCCCTCCATTCTGAAATTGGTATTTCTTTTCTTGCATAACTGCAGTTGTCCTGGTTCTTCCTCTAGATATGGGAGTTATTTCTTCTCAGTATCCTTTATGCACTTCTTTTCCTTGAGTCAATTCCCAGTGGACCAGGTAATTGTGTCTTAGATTGTCTTTTCTTCTTAGACTCCATACCCCTCCTGGGGTACAGCTTTAACTCTTGTAACTTCAATTAACATTACAGACTGAGGTTTGTCATGTGGATTTCTCTAGTCCTGGTCTTTCATCTGAGCTTCAAACCAGTATATCCATCTGTATAATAAACATCTATACTTGGCTGTGTATAGGAACTTCAAATTTTTCATGTTTGAAATGAAGCCACAAATTTTTTTCCAGCATGCTTACTTTTTCTTCCAAGTTCTTAATTTCAGAAAATAGCCCATCATCCTTCCAGTGGCTCAAGCTACAAACCTAGGCATCATTCTTGACCTCCTTTCCTCCTTCACACATATACCTATTTAAATACTAATTGTTTTAGAATTTGCCTCCAAAATTCCCTCAATATGTAAACTTACAGACATCCTTTATGCCATGACCATTGTCCCAGTAACAGTTGTCAACAATCTGGATTATGTCTAATGGCCTTGTAAATGGTCTCACTCGCTCAAGTGCTATACCTCTGAAAGCTGTTTTTGAATGTTAAAGCCAGGATTACTTTTTAAAAACATACATTTAATCATGTAGCATCCTGATTAAAAGCTTTAAAGGTTTTCCCATTGCTCTTCTCTCCCTCAATGCAAGCCATCTCTTGACTACTCTCCCTGCTGCAAATGTTGAGAACTATGTCACCCATGCTTAAGCTGACCATCTTTCAAAGTATGTCTTTTAATATTATTATTATTATTGCTTTAAATGTTCTTCTACTCTATCACCTTAAAAAGGTCTCCATTTACTGGATAAATGCTGGTGTTTCTTCCAGGACACAGCTTACATGTGATTTTCTTTGGGAACAATTACCCAACATTGTAGATTGGGTTGGTTCTCCATTTACGTGTTCATAGGTACACGATAATTCCTTAAACAGCTCGTATTTTACTGTATGAAAAGTAGACTGAGTCTACTTTGCTCATAAATTTATTCTCAGCGCTAAACACATAGGTAGGCAAAATTCTAAGGATGACTCCCAATGACCCCCGCCCTATATAATCCCCAATCCTTGAGGGTGGGTTGAAGATATGAGCATGTTGCAATATCATGCCTGTGATTGTTAAATCATATGGTATACATGCAATTAAGATCAATAATCAGTTCACTTCATGTTAATCAAAAGGGAGATTATCCATGTGGACCCACTATAATACGTGAGCCCTTTAAAAATAGTTTTCTCCAGCTTATTGTAGAAGAGAGATCCAGAGAGATTTAAAGCAGGAGGAGTCACCCCATTTCTGCTAATAACCTGAAGGAAGTTGGAATTCGTTCCCATAACCAACCCATCAGAGTTCAGCTTGTTGGATACCTTGATTGATTTCAGTCTTGTGAGATTTATAAAGAGGACCCAATTGAGTCCAGTTAAATACACAACCTAATAACTATGACATAATAAAAGGGTAATGTTGTATGCCACTAAATTTGTGGTAATTATTATGGAAGTAATAGAAAAATAATATAGCACACTTTCTAAAACAAGTTGGAGTTCAACTGTGTGAAATGATTGAATTTAACGCAACTGTAAGAATTTTAAAAAGCTCTAAACTTTTCTATTTTTTGATGTACAACTACATATTTTTTCTTCTTAAGGTATAATACATATATTATTTACAGGTTAATAATGGATTCATTTTTTAAATTGATTCAGTTGATGTTGCCTGGGTAACTGAAGCAGTATCTCTAGGCCAGGGGCTTCTCAATTTAAACTACATTTAACAAGTCTATTGTAAAAGAATACATAATGCATAAATCAAAAAATTAAATAAAGACTCCAATACCTGCAGTATTATTAGTAGGACAAAGAAAGATCTGTCACTCAGTGCTTGTCATTGGTCTTAAAAGGGCCAATGCTATTGATGTATTTGTCTCCCACATACATCCCTGGGTGACTGTCTTAGTGTTCTTGTTTTGACTTACCATTTTTTTCCAGAGGCAACTCTTAAATCTATGTCAGAGCGATGTAGGATGTCTGCTTATTCAAAGCAAGTATTCAAATCACCTGCTGTTCTGGGATTGTGGTTTGATTGCTGGCATTTATTTATCTTTCAGTCTTCTATTTACAAAACATTTCCTTTGATAAGAAGATATTCTTTTTCATATTTTGCCATATTTTCCCTTTAAATAATTAAGGTTATACAATATTTTAAAAGAAAATGTAGATAAATCCTTGAAATATTGATTGTGTTGATTCATTTATGTTTTTACAGAAACATTTAAATGTGTCAGGCACAGTGCTGGGCACTAGGAACAAAAGGATAAATTAGTCACAATGATCATCACCTACTGAATAATCTCATACATGACCGATTTTAGTGCAAAATAAAAGCAGGAGACACTGTATTAGCCCAATAATATGAATTAAATACTAAAGGTTCAAAAATTTTGTCTGATGAGTGGTTTGAATACAGCATTTCAAAAAGAATGTGGGTAGAACTATTTTTATTGGAGGGTTACAAGAGAGTAAACTATAAATTAAGGTATAGAATTACAATTCAGATTGTGGAAGGATGAGTGATGTAATGAATCATGTAGCCTGGGAAATAGAAAGCAAGAGATGGAATTAGAAAAACAGTGCCAAGAATTGTGAAGGGCTGAGATTTTGCATATTGTAAGCAAATGAGTAAACTTATCACAGTTTCATGGATGCCAGTGAAAGATACAAGACTGCTACTGAGTCAGGTAGAATGAGAGAAAGGCACTTTTCTTCCCAGAAATATAATATTGAATAACAAACTCCTGTTACAGCTGAAACAGTATTCATATTTATTTACACACATAAAATATACATTCATATACTAGATTGTGTAGAATCTAAGAGACTTTCCACAATAGCCAGGAGTTTTAGCCACATTTAGAAGAAATAGTTCAATTCATAACACAAACAAAATAAGTCTTTACACACAAAACTAAAATCTGTGCCATTTTTCCATCAACATTAATGGATGACATTGTCATTAGAGTCTTATTTGACTGGATGGTAACTTATGGCCTGAATGAATACTTTTAATATCAAAATAACAGAATATTCAGTAAAATGTTAATTTACTCAATAGGCTGCTACTACCTTTATAAGACAAAAGACTGATTAAAAATATAAATCTTTAAGAGAGTCATTGATAGTTCCTACATGTACTTTTGGCAAATGAAGTGCTGTATTTTAGATATATGTGAATCCGAAGTTATTTTGAGTTGAATTAAATGTCTTAAAATTCCCTGAATGCTACCAAATTCTGACTATTTTTAAATTTCATGTTCATTATTTTAAATCAAATATGGACCATCTCTGAATCACCTGTGTCCACGAGCACAAACGTTCACACATATAATCATTAATGTGATTGGTGGACCAAAATAATGATGTTTCGGTCTTTGTTCTTTTTCAGTCTTGTTCCTTTGTAATCAATGCCCAATGTTAACCTTTACTTTGTATGTGTACCCCTTCCCATAGTTGTTAGCCCATGACTCAGTTCTCTTTTCAGACATTTCAAACTTTGTCTTTTTAAAACTTTTGCTCACATCATATTTCCCACAGGATGTCAGTACCTTTTAAAATTTTCCAATGAGTATATTTTGTTCTTGTCCAAAATAGAATGATCTTTTATCTCTAACAAAAGTTTCTGTTTCTTTTTTATATATTCAATATTTTTAGGCTTTTCAGACCCTTTGAAAACCGTTCCACAGAAGTTGTATCATCTGAATCCCTCTTCTCCCAGATTGTCAAAATACATTTATGTTTATATTTAAAACATTCAACCCCTTTTGGTCTTGATTCATTTTCTATATTTGCAATTCAAGTAAGTCACAATAAAAATAAGGGGATACTATATGTCATTTAATTTTCTCAAATTTCATTTGGACTGCTGAGTGCAGTGGCTCACACCTGTAATCCCAGTACTTTGGGACGTCACGGTGGGCAGATTACTTGAGTTCAGGAGTTCGGGACCAACCTGGTCAACATGGCAAAACCCCATCTCTACCAAAAATACAAAAACTAGCTGGGTGTGGTGGCATGCACCTGTAGTCCCAGCTACTTGGGAGGATGAGACAGAAGAATCACCTGAACCAGGGAGGTAGAGGTTTCAGTGAGTTGAGATCACGCCACTGCACTCCTGCCTGGGTGACAGAGTGAGACTATGTCTCAAAAAAATATTATTTGGACAAATTAGTTTAATGGTTATATTGATAGCAAAACACATTTTATCTGTTAAATAGTGAATATGATCTCGAAGGATAATATAACAGGTCCCTCTGTAGAAACCCAGCTCTGCTCCTGTCTTCAATTAAACAAATGTGATCGTTAGGAGGGTATTTTAATACCTTGGGAGATAGTTTTTATCATTTCTAAATAAGGGGCTTGACATAGATATTTCTCTTAACTTTAAATTTTTATCACCTTGCAAAGGGATATTACCTTCAAGATATTTCTTTAACCTGTATAGTATAAGATTTAAACCACAATGAGATTATTTAAAGCACCATTATTTGCTGATATCACCAGATGTAATAAACTTGTAGAATCATTAAAGAAAAGGTCATCTTGAATATAAGCCATTTTTTCCAATAGTTTTTCCATTATGGATGTATTTTTCTCTTTATCAAGGTAGGTATGTTTTTTCTCTTCTAGTGCATAGGACCATAATTGACTGATAAAAAGCTTTTCCAGAAGGAAAAACATTCTATTGCAATGGGACTTGAAAAATTATTTCATTATTACTTCTTCTGCTTTACCTTTTCTTGATTCAAGTCACTTTTTTCTTGAATGACTCAAGAAAAAAAGTCATTTCTTAGTGGTTGTTTTGGTGATCTAAATTGTTTTTATCTACCAGTACTAACTTTAGGCTTGCACATTAGGAAGGTATTGGCTACTGTGGATAACCCTGCTATGGTTATTGTGCATTAAAAGTAGAACATTTACTAGTACAGCAATGATGTCAACATTTCTCCCAATGAGGGTAAGGTTCTATGTTCCTTGCCTTTGAATTTGGTTTGGCCTGGGACTACAGCATAGTGGTGCTAACTGTACTCATTTTTTAAATCATAGTTTCCAAAATTTTTCTCAATGTTATTAGGCAGAAGTAGGACACATCCCTTTTCATTTTTCACCAGTTTTCCAAGTTGTATGTTTCATTCTTTCACCTTTCTCTTAAAAATGTATGATCTTGAAAATTCTAACCATGTAAAGCTTGTTTTTGGAGGCACATCTTATCTTCTTTAGGACCTAGAGGTAGGTGTCAACATTTGCTTCACCCAAACCATTTATTTCCCTTACTTTTTCCAAACTCTGCCACTTTCTCAACACATGGCAACAGGCTTTTTCTCCTTTTTAATATAACCTACACACCTCTTAGTCAGTTGTTCATAATTCATATATTGATTGCATCAGTTTAGTTGATTTCTCCACTACTGTGCCTGTATTATTATTGGAGGCATAACATTCATATAAATAGTTCATCTATTACTTTGATATCTGAGCTACTGGACATCCTCAGCATCAACGGTCTGCTCCTCCATACTACATCAACCATAAACTCTTATCTCCAATTACGACACTAGCTGTGCCATTATGATCTCAAGCATTCCACTCTCAGATCAGTAATTCCTATTTTTCCATCTGATACACTATAATATTCCCATGTTTCACATCTCATCAGAACCTTTGATGCTACCCCACTGTTCCACTCACAGGTGATACCTTAACTTCCTAATTCATAATCATATAAAACAACCTTCTCTTTTGTCTACCAAACTCATCCCCGTAGCTATCTTTGTATCTAGATATTCTGCCTTCTTCTCAGGCTATAATGAAGAATGTAACCTGATCTTCATCTGTGCTTCAAATCTCTTGCTTTCTCACCTTCTTGGTGTCCTCACTTTTGCAAATATTCTATTTTTTTTTCTCCTGTATCATACATTCCTCCTTTTCTGTGGTTCATTTCCATCAGCACATAAACATGGTTAGTATTAACTATCTTAAAACATTATCCTTTGTCTACTCATTCTCCTTCAACAACTGCTTAATTTCTCTATATTCATCACAGTAAATTTTGCAAAATAATAGTCCTTTGCATTCTTCTTTATTCTATTCCCACTCTCTCCTAAGCTGGCCCTCCCTGGGGAGGTCTCACAGCCCTCGCAGGCTATGGCCTCAGTGGAACAAGGGAATGGGAATGTCCCAGATGGGGCCAAATGCCTCTGGAGAGAAATGTATTTCTTGCTCATCATTTCATATCTAACACCTAGAAATATGTCTGCACATAGGAAGTGGTTAATAAGTGTTTGTTGACTGATTGACACTTTGTGATTTATACATGTTGGGATCATCTAAAATGCAGAATCTCAAAATATCAGTAGAGTAACTGGATTGGGAAAGATAATAAAAAGATAACTAAATTCTATGTTTACCAGACAACTATTGAATAGTGTTCATTAGCATCAAAGACTACCAATCTAGAAATATTTATTGTAGTGTGTCTGATGCTTTACTTGCCATGTTAGAAGTCACTATTTACTAGTAGAGCCAATTTTTGCATTTATATCATTGAAAAAACAAATGTAAAGTTTTACATTTGTTTATGGTGATTTTTCTTTGCAAGCTTAATGATTTTTACTGCTGGCAACTCCTTTTTATTCTTATGACTTGGGTTCCCATTTTTTTTCATCCACTTGTATTCTCTTTCAGAAAGTTTGCTACACCAATTTACTAGCCATTTTCAGCAGGCTTTTAAGAAACTTCTTTAAAAAGCCCACCATTTCTGCTTTTTGAATTTTTCTGAAAATTAAAAGTAATTCTGATTATCTTCCTAACCCAGTGATTCTCTATCTGTAACATGTGCACGAATCATCTGGACAGTCTAGTGAAGAGGCACCAAAATGTGATAAAAATGTAGATGCTGGCCCACTCCCACTCTGGCTCAGATATATCTATTTCAAGTAAACACATGAAATGATTCAGATGCAGGTGAGACTGCATTTAATTCTCACATAACTTCATTGAGATTGACTCTGAAGAGTTTCATTACTGCCTGCAGAACAACAATGTTTAAAAATAATGTTTTCTCCAATACTGCAAGGAATACATTATTTTGTTTTGAAAATTTGAATAGTTACATACAAATAAATAGCTGATAAGTATCAATTGTAATCCTATGGCCTTAGGTGAAAACTATTAACTTTAGCACATACACATTTCTTAGTGTTTTTTCCCCCCATTTCTCTAAACATGTGTTATATGCCAAGCATTCTAAACAGGATAGGTAAACGAGCAGGATGGAAAGTATCCTCCTCTCAGGGAGCTATATAAGCACTTTTTTTTTTCTAAATTTTTAACTGACTAAAAGTTCTATTTATTATGTACAACATGCTGTTCTGAAACAGTTATACATTGTGAAATGCCTAAATCAATCTAAATAGCATATGCATTACACCTCACTACTTATCATTTCTTGTGATGACAATACTTAAAATCTACTCTCTTAGCAATTTTCAAGAATATCTTGTTATTAAAGAGTCATCATGTTGTACAATAGATCTCTTGAATTGGTTCATCCCGTCTGAAAGTTTATATTCCTTGACCAACATCTCTCTCTTTGTAAAAATATTAGTATTTTGCCCCCAGTAATCCTTAATGATTATAAAATATTTCATTGTGTAGATAGACCTTGACTTTCTTACCTGTCCATCTAGTGTTCAACATTTAGAATGTATAATACACATCCTTGCAAATAAATATATATCCAAATTCTAGATTTTTATGTAAATTCTGAAAAGTAAAATTTCCAGAGAGGTTGGCAGAAAACAAACAACAAATGATTTGTGAAGATGGTGCTGACCATTTTTGCTTCCAGAAGCAATAATTTGGCAGGTTTCATTTCCCACTGGGGACAAGTAAATATTTAATAAAAATATTTAGTGATTATAAAATTTGGATTTTATAAAAATCAAATGTATTATGTGGAGGAATATTAAATTATTTAAAAACTAGTTTTTTAAATTAGTGATATGAAGTATAGTTCATATTTTCTGCATTATTACTTCCATTTTTCTGCACCTGAGAAGTCATAGAAAGGTGTGAATGTGCTTCCTGGAATATGATGAAACGTGGCGACTATCTTGCATACACTTGTGGTTACTTGGGGAGGAACTTAATGATTCTCTTTATAACATGAATAAAACGTCACAATTATTTTAATTTTGAATGGTTTTTCATGAAAGATATTTGTATATGAGTTATTCTGTCCATCTTTTAATTTTAATTTTATCCCATTAATACCATAGATAGGAAGTGTTATCTTTTATGGTGCAAACAATATACTTAAATTCTCTTTTAATTTTTTTAAATCTTAACTTTTAATTTCTGTAAGATTTGTTGTAATGCATTAAATTAATATCAAAACTATTTTGTCCCCCCAAAGCTAACCAATAGTCCCTAAATCATTTATTTGCAATCCTGATTTATTCTTTCCTCACAGATTTATTATATAGTAAGCTTTTACATGTGGAGGAAAATTGTTTCTTCATGATTTCTTGAAGCCAAAGATGTGCCAGACTTCTCCAGCTATATATATTTTTGTTTAATAGCACGATTTTACATTCAAAACATGAATCAGTATGATTGATTAGTAATGGTTGGCTCTGCAGAAGCATTCTTAAATTCCACCCTGGAGGTTGGAATGAATAAAATAGGTGTCAGGCCTTGTGCATGAATTTTCCTATGGAAAATCGCAAGCCTCTGGGCACACGTGGCATAAAATATAATCTAAACTAGAGCGAACTCTAAGCTGTTGTTAGTAACTGATCATTGGAGTGCTTTGATGTTTCTTTTTATTCAAACTCAGTTTCTCTGAGCAAGATATATTTGAGCCAACAATGATCAGACACCCACTCGTCTGACTAGATACTTGCAGAAAATAAACCAGTAAGAGGACTGTTAGTGTAACAGTCCTGAAAAATATGGACCAATCAGAGGCGAGCTGGCAACCGGATGATGAGGATTTATGGGTGGATACTATAAAAGAGCCAAGGTCCTGGGAGGAAGTGACTATAACACAGTGTACTACTTCTTTGTTCACATGATGCTTTCAGAGATAATTCCATCTGAATGATTTGTCAAAGCGAAACAACCAAATGAAGATGTGGCTCAACTCAACCAGGATATCATCGAAGACAGGAGAGTCTTATGATGACATCAGCAGAGCCACATCCATTCTGAAAGAGACCATATGTCTGCCATAGGTTGGGGGCCAGGAATGAAGAAATAAACTGAAGATATTTGGAATCATTTCTACGTATTTATATCTGTTGACCACGGTAGTAACAGGACCTTTTCTTTTTTTTTGTTGATTAATATTCAATAAAACATTTTGCTGACAAAAATCAATAAAACATGCAACTGGGAAACAAACAAAAAAAAATGATACAGGCTGTCTGAAAACTACTCAATTATTCCACATTATTATTTTGTCTTGAAAGATGACTTAAATTTTTCCATCTATGTTTTGCTAAAACAATACAAATATATTTTAGTTACTTTTTGGCAAACACTTCTTCCTTACTTGATTTGCCATAAGAACTATTTGTTAGCAACTAAGGAGCTAGATCAAAGTGAATTCCTATCACTAACTGAGACCTTTGGATTTATTTTACAAATATTTCAAACGCAGTTGGGCTAGGCTTGCACATCCAGGTTAATCAACTTCAAAGTGTATCTCACAAGATTACTTGACTCAAAGGAATCATCAGAAAAATAAATTTAATGTCACCAGCAACAATTTCTTTAATGAATACTTCCTGAGCCTTTACCAGCCTGAAAAATATAAGAAGTTTAATCTTGTTATTAGACATTTTTCTACAATTACTATCAGAGACAACAGAGTAACCTGGCATGTTTTTATTCAAACTGCTGTCAATCATCTTGTTCACTCTCTCACCATTCCCTCAATGCAGAGCCATTTAAGATTTTCTGTCCAAGTTAAGTTCCAATAAATATTTTGCTCCTCCTGAGGAATTTGTGCATTTCTTCTATTAGAAAATCAGAATCATATAATGAATCAGGTATTATTTTCTGGGAAAGCTAGGTATCTCATATGTTATTTACCAGTCAACTGCAATACAATGGAGACCCAACTTGTAGAGGAGTTAGATTTTAAAAACAGCATAAAAGCACAGTAATATATAGTCAGTTTCATCCCTGAAAATCTCCTTCTTAGCTTCCAACCTGCTATATTCCAACAAATCAAACACAACCAGTGTCTTCTCCGATATTGAAAATGATTGCTATTCCTTGGGTAAGCACTAGGTGAAACGGTTTTTTCAATTAATATTCAGACTTCACTTTCACACTCTTTACAGCAAGATGTTGTTAACTAAAATAGGCAGCCAGGAAATGAGTGAGCCTATGTAATGGTCAGAAGAACAGATTCATCTCTCATCACAAGCTCATTATAGAAACTGATGACTCAATTTCCTGAATGATTTAACTAGTTCTCTCTTTTTCTTCTTGTTTTCACAGGTCTCCTACAGTTTAATTCTCTACAGTGAGGTAGATAAGTCTATTGTACTTTTACATGTTTATAACCTATGCTCTGTATGGATCCATGTTCTAATTTTTACCACTTTTTGCCTTCTATCTTCCATCAGTTTCCTAATTTTTAATTTTCATTTTATTTTTGATTTGTGTATAAAATTATATGTAATCAAAGCATAAGAGCTATACTGAGTAAAGATAAACACATAAACAAATATATAAAAATAAGCCAGAAGAACTCTAAAAAAAGGGAAAGATTCTCATTGCTCTTTTTCTTCCAATGAACACTTTGATTATGCATTTTGTTTTAAAATAAATATACTTTTGCATCATAAGTCTTATCCATGACATTTTAGCTAGTCTCCCATCTAAGGGTATATGGAACTTATAAAGATACTGAAAGAAATATCAATACTATTTGAGAAATATTTTTAAAAATATGGCTGATTGAAATTTCTAAGAAAACCAGTACAGCAGAGGAGGTCACTCTTACAGAAGAGGTGGCCAATCTTTTTTGTAGGATCTTCAAAGAGCAGGCTCAGAGTTGGTTGTAGAAAGGGTAAGAATGAGAATCAAGACTCAACAGGGGTATTCACCATGGGTTATAATATAGAGTGACTTTCAGTGCTCTGTCCCACCTATACATATAGGACTGATGGCCAGATATATAATCATGGGTCTTAGGGAAGGAGAAGAGGGGTATTCTCTAAATAAAATGAACAAATTCTGGGGAAAACTGAAGCTTCCATTGTGAGCCTTGGTATGTCAAAGTAAAGCATTTCTAAATCTGGACTATCAGACGCCTTCAGTGTTCAGTGGTGTATTGTTTGTAACAGAAAAGTAGAATAAGCCTAAATATCCACCAACAGGGGAATGATAAAATGTATGTTGATCTAATTTTAGAGAGCTATTAACAATACCAACACAACTATAAATGTGTAAATATGATATTAGAAGTATTTTTAGATGAAAAAGCAAAGCATAGAATAGTCTGCCTAACATGCTAGTGTTTGAGTGAAACAACTTAAAATGAAGATGTGTGTGTGTGTGTGTGTGTGTGTGTATGTATTTTGAAGGGAGAAGCAGTGAACGTGGGTGTCAGGGAAATGAAATGAACAATTATCTTTCCCAGTGAGGAGCCAAGAGGCATTGTCTAAAGTTGATTAAACAATAATAAAGGCATATTGCTTAGGATTATGGGTATGACCAAAAGACGGAAGCCCAAAGATAATTTACTCTTACAAAGGTTGAACAGGAGAAGAGTGAAGGAAGGACATAGGCTCTGGAATCTGACTCTGCATTTAAGACTGGACAGCCACTCCTTAGTTGTTTGATTTTATCAAGTCACTTGTTTCCTTAGTTCTAAAGGGATTATAAAAATAGACGTTCATATAGCCAACAGACACATGAAAATATGCTCATCATCACTCACCATCAGAGAAATGCAAATCAAAACCACAATGAGATACCATCTCATACCAGTTAGAATGGCAATCATTAAAAAATCAGGAAACAACAGGTGCTGGAGAGGATGTGGAGAAATAGGAACACTTTTACACTGTTGGTGGTGGGACTATAAACTAGTTCAACCATTGTGGAAGACAGTGTGGCGATTCCTCAAGGGTCTAGAACTAGAGATACTATTTGACCCAGCCATCCCATTACTGGGGATATACCCAAAGGATTATAAGTCATGCTGCTATAAAGACACATGCACACGTATGTTTATTGCGGCACTCTTCACAATAGCAAAGACTTGGAATCAACCCAAATGTCCATCAGTGACAGACCCAATTAAGAAAATGTGGCACATTTATACCATGGAATACCATGCAGCCATAAAAAAGGATGAGTTAGTGTCCTGTGTGGGGACATGGATGCAGCTAGAAACCATCATTCTCAGCAAACTATGGCAAGAACAGAAAACCAAATACCGCAGGTTCTCACTTATAGGTGGGAATTGAACAATGAGATCACTTGGACACAGGAAGGGGAACATCACACATGAGTCCTATTCCAGGGAGGGGGAGGGGGAGGGATAGCATTAGAAGATATACCTAATGTAAATGATGAGTTAATGGGTGCAGCACACCAACATGGCACATGTATACATATATAACAAACCTGCACGTTGTGTACACGTACCTTAGAACTTAAAGTATAATTTAAAAAAGAAAAAAAAGTAGAATTATTGCCATAGGGTTGTCGTGGTAATTTTTTTTTCAGATAAGGAATAAAACGTCCTTAGTATAGTACCTGGCATGTAGAAACCAATCAATAAATGTTAGAAACTTTAGCCATTATTTATTTAGAGTGTAGAGGTGGGAGAGGGTAGTGGTGGGAGACAGTAAACTTTTACTATATCTAGCAACTATTTATATTTAATTTACATATTTACATTTATATTCAACTTACATAGTTTTCCCATCATGATTTACCAAAATATAAATTTTAAAACATGTCTTTTATAAATAAAGATATTTTACAGACTGAGTTGTCCTGATACAAAGGAAAAGACAATTGAATAAAAAGGCATCAATGGAGATTGATTGATGGGCATCATGGGAAGGGCGGAGTCAGTAAATTAAATGTGAGAAACCAGAAACATGAAATAACAACAAAAATAGAAAACGCTGGTTGGAGATGCACTTTGGTGTAACAAAAGCCTTCATTTTAGATGTGGTAAGCATGAGAAGATGTCAGCCTATCAAGATAGAAATACTCAACATCTACTTGCCCTTTGAAGCAGGAGCTATGTCTTACTCATCTTTGAATCCCCACCACCTAGTTCACATGTCTGGAATATAGTAGGACTCAGTACATGTTGAATGAATGAATGAATGAATGGATGGAATGAATGGATGGATGAATAGATGAATATCGATTTGTGTCAACTATAGAAATGACAGTGAAGCCATCAGAGTATGTAAGCAAAAAAAGAGGAAGCAAGTCTTGAGGAATATCCATTTCTAAATAAAAGTAAAAAAAAAAAACAAAAACGGTGAGACTAGTGGAAGAGAGACCCACGAATTTAAAAAAAAAAAAATACAGAGATCAAATCATAAAGCTATGGAAGAACAGATGTAACTTATTAATAATATTGAAGTGTATTTGTATGCTTTCTTCTCTTAAGAATATGATGAACCTTGTCTTTGAAAAGACAAATTGAAAAAAATTGCCTGTGTACCCAAAAAGATAAAGGCATTTTGTTTCTAGAATAAAGATGAGAATACTTAAAATTCTTTTTTAGTGATTTAAAAAATAAATATTGTCTGTCATATTGAATGCTTATTTGTACGTAGCTATTTAATAAATATTAATTGGACTAAATTAAATATCTTTGCTCAAAGGTAATAAAATCACTTATCTCTTAAAATACTACACATGTTAATTAAAACCATTTAAAAAATACAGAAAATTGGAAAGAATAAATAATTGCTTTTATTGTAATGTTTTGATTACTTTTGAGTTTCTATAGTTGTTATATTGCATTCACTTCTGGAGAAGCAATAACCCTAGAGGAATTTTCATATCATGGAAGAAATTTTAATTTGTTAAAGGCATGATCATTTCTAGGTTATATTAGGAAACATTCATACATTTCTCAAGGGGAAAGGGCATTTTGTACATTTTAGTTTTCATGTTTCAAATCCTCTTCATCTTACACAAAACTTGATTTTTTTTTACTCATTACACAATAATGCAGAGATATTAATTTGATATTTTACAGCATACTACACATGGAAGTGCTCCCTTTAATATTCTGAATTAATGGTGGATAAACTTTTATGTTTAATGCGGTTCTGATGCTGAGTCTGGGTAGTATGCATTAAAAGCATACTGTCTGAGCAATCTTCTAGCAGCCAGTGATAGATCCTCAGGACATAACCTTAACCCTTCTCTGGCTATGCAATCAAACATGTAATTTCACTACTAATGATGCTCCTTAGGCTACAGGGATGTGAAATGGGTATTTTCAAAGTGAAGTTGCTAAGTAACATTAAGAAAATTGCCATGAAAGCAAAGTTAATGATCTCAGCTGGTACCATTTAGCTAAGGCATTTAAACTAATAGCAGCGTCAGGTTGAATTGACTGTACATCTACAGCTCCTTTTCTACGCTTTGCTGTAGACATCTCATTCTCCAAGCAACAATAACAGTTAGTGATTTCATTCTTCCAATTGCTTAATGAAATTAACAAATTAATACACCATGCAGTTGTGGAATGGTTATTTTTCCCATTTCACTATTAGCAAAATAAGCAAATAACATTATCTGATGGAAAAATAAGAAATTAAATAAATCAGGAGAAACAGTCAAAACACTGCAATTTATTGATATTAGCAAGACAATATCCCTAGTTCTGCTTCAAAAATTGTTTGCTATGCATACCTGATACTCAAGAAAATTTAAAAATATTTTCTTATTCTGAATTATATGTTTCCATCAGTGTTGCAATGGACTGAATGTTTATATCTCCAACAAATTCATGTGTTGAAACCTAACCTTCAGTGTGATGGCATTTGGAGGTAGGGCTTTTGGGAGACGATTAGATCATGAAGCACACCCCTCATGAATAGATTAGTGCACTTATAGAGGAAACCTTAGAGAGCCCTTAGACCTCTTTCTACTACATAGAAAATAGTCCTCTATGAACCAGGAAGTGGGACCTCACTCTACACTCAATGTACTGACACCTTGATCTTGGGCTTCTCCATCTTCAGAACTGCGAGAAATAAATTGCTGTTGTCTATAAGCTGTCTAGTCTATAACATTTTGTTATAACATCCTGAAGGTACTGTGATGAGGATAATTAATACAAAATACAGAATTCTCAAAATAGAAGTAGGTGACCCAGCCCAGCTAACTAGCTTTGGTGATATGACTCATATTGTTGTCATGTGGCAATTTTTTAAAAGTAATCAAATAGCTTGAATAAAATATCATTTGGTTTCAGAAATTATAAAAAAAAAAATGCCAACTTTTTTTCCCTCTAGAGTTAGTGCCTCCAGCCGCTGGGGTTGTCACTTTTCTGGAAGATTCACTGAAAGACTAGTGAGAACTAGCCTTGTGTAGAATCCACCCTTGCCTGATATGGGAAGAAGACAGTTGGATAGTGGGAAGAACAAAGACAGCATGACAGGCTAACCTCACCTCTAGTCATGACTCTCATGGGGAAATACTTTTCCTTCCAAGAAGTTAAGTGTGTGTGTGTGTGTGTGTGACGGTGATGGGTGGTGCTTACAGAAAGATCTCCTACAATTTGAGGGTGCAGATCACTGTAGGAAATTGACCTCTTGTTTTGGGCTGGAAGCCTGCTGAGCCATAGAACCCACAGGTTCATCCTGGCGCAGAAAGACCCTGGAAGACTATTCTGAAAACATCTGCCTCAAGTGTATTGTACTTATTAGAGTACATCTGCCATTAAGGAAGAAAGAGGGAGACATTTTACATGCATCTCCTGAGGTTTACAGGGGTCTTTTAAATAACCTAAAGTTTTCTTCAGTTTTAGAGACTTCTGAAGGCAGGAGTATTTGGAATGGTAAATTTGGAATGGAAGCAGGGCTTGTAAAAATGGTGGCAAGATTTGTTTGGGAAGAATATTAAGCCATCTCTAGTCTGTGTCCCATATTCTCCACAGCCTTGGAGAGACAAATAAAAGCATCTCTTCACTTAGTTTTACAATTCCAGTGATGATGCCAGGAGTACCAGGTTACTAGACCGGCCGAAAGTGTATGACCTCCAGGAAGTCAAATACTGAGAAAGGGCTGAGGTATGTATTCCAAGCTGGACCAAAGAAAGACAGTGCTGTTCTCGTGATAGAGTTCTTGCTAGATCTGGTTGTTTAAAAGTGTGTAGCACCTGTCCTGCTCACCTTCCTCCTGCTCTGGCTATATGAAGACGTCAGCTCTGGCTTTGCCTTCTGCTGTAAGTAAAAGCTCCCTCAGGCCTCCCCAACCGTGCTTCCTGCAGAACTGTGAGCCAATTAAGCCTCTTTTCTTTATGAATTACCCAGTCTCAGTCATTTCTTTATAGCAATGTGAAAATGGAGTAATACAGTGTCTCTCTTTCTCCTGCCTGATCTATGACATAGAGTCACAGTCCGTGTTCCCTTTTCTCCACTCCAAGCAGTCAGCACCACAGCTTGGGAGGAGCAAGAGGTACATTTTGAATTGTTTGTTGTGACATCTTTAACAGCAACAATACTGTCTCTTACATTTAGAATAGGGATTGTGCTTCTAAATTAGAAGCAGCAAGTTATGGAACTTGGCAAAGATGTCATTAAAGCATGTGCTTCACAGGGTAAAAAAGAAATTTGATTGTACAGATGAAAGGAATGATTGAGGAAAACTATCACGCCATGTCTTGCTTATACCTTAGTGATTTGGGACTTTTCACTGAACTGGTATCATTCCACTTGTGGCTAGTTAGCATCCTTCAGCAACGAGGAAATAAAAAACTAGTGTTGCAGTACTATTCACAAAAGCCAAAATTTGGAAACAACTTGAGTGTCCATCAACAGATGAATGGATAAAGAAAATGTGGTACATATATACAATGGAGTACTATTCAGCCATAAAAAAGAATGAAATCCTGTCATTTCCAACAACATGGATAGGCCTGGAGGTCATTATGTTAAGTGAAATAAGCCAGGCACAGAAAAACAAACATCTCATGTTCTCACTTATTTGTGGGATCTAAAAATCAAAATAATTGAATTCATGGAGATAGAAAATAGAAGGATGGTTACCAGAGGCTGGGAAGGGTAGTAAGCGGGTGAGAGGGAGGGAAGGATGGTTAATGAATACAAAAAACACAGTTTGAAAGAATAAGATCTAGTATTTGATAGCACAACAGGGTGAGTACAGTCAATAATAATTTAATTGTATATTTTTAAATAGTTAAAAGAATATAATTGGATTGTTTCTATCACAAAGGATAAATGCTTGAGGAGATGCATACCTCATTTTGCAAGATGTGATTATTATGCATTGAATGCCTGTATCAAAACACGGTACAAAACATGTACCATGTAAATATATATACCTATTATGTATCCACAAAAATTAAAACCAAAAATTAAAAAAAGAAAATTTCCAAAATAATATTCTGTAAGAAATTCTCTTAGAAGAATACTTAAAATAATCTTACCTATGTTTAGGTTGGATACTGAGTATATTTTGACTTGAAATGAGTGAATCAAAATAATTTTGTGCTAAACAATGAAATTTTCAGCAGAATACATTGATTTATAAAGTGTCATTTATAGGGTATATATCTAGAAAAAGTTAAAATGGTTTTGCCAACAGACATTTGACCCCTAAGCCTCTGACTGGATTGGAGGAAATATGTCAATAAGGGATGTGCATTTGAGGCTTGGAAAAAAATTGAAGACAGATCATGCCCTGATTGAAAAGCACTAGGTGGAGAGGTCAAAAAGAATAACTATGCAGAGGCTGGAGTTTTTGACAGCAGGTCAAAGGTAGGGCTTCAGGCTATTCATCCTGCTCATTCAGAGAATGACCTCGGGTGCAAAATGCTTTTAAAGGAGCCATGACTTTCCTAAAGGAAATAATGCTCTGACCACCCAAAAATAGAACAATGGGAGATGGAGAAGAAAGAAAATGAGTGGCATCCCTTAGTTTTTCTTAAATAAACTCAATACATTAATCTTTCCCTTTGAGTTATTGGTGTAAAGAAGGGTTTATAAATGTTAAACCAGGCTGGTGGGCTAGGGAGAAGTTTCAGTATGCTAGTCTAGAAACCATTTTCAATAATTGCCAAATATAAGAATCAAATGACTATTTTTTTGAGTTCTGGTCAGAGTTTATGTACATAATATGAAATGTCAAGACAAACATGTGAATTTGACAGTATTCAATTCACTCTTCATTGAGGTAACTGTAGCTCAGAAATGACATTTAATAATATCTAACGTAGGTACTTTCACCTACAGTGTGACCACAGGATCACGATTAATCTGAAATTCTTATTCTGGTGATTTACCTTTCTCCATTCTACAAAGTATTCCAGCAAGCAAGCCCCATTTATGAGAGAGTGATGTGTTATGAAAGGAAGAAAAAAATCACTTGCTATGGCCAGAACGAGCAATCCTGAGAAGTTTGTCAGTTGGAAAACAAAAACAAAAACAAAAAAAACAAACCACTGGGCTGTAGCTGTGGTCTAATGAAGAATGCAGTTTCTGTCTCATTGTCTTGAAAGCTACAATTTCTCTTCCCACAGGGGTGATGGTCCCTTTGATGATCCAGGTGGCAGTCTTATTGATTTTTATGAGTAAATGAGTTGCTGCAGCTTATATGCATAACTAGTCTTAAATGCTTCCCTGAGTGAAATTGACAGTTCATTTTATTTGGTTTGCACAGTCTTCTCATCCCTTGCACATCTTATAAGCAACGTGAGAAGAAGTTGATTACCTCCTATTTACATTAGACAGGCAATGTTTACTCTCCAGGGCTGCAGATGGTGAAGAGGTGGTAAGGTGGGTTGATGTTTTCTAGCAATCATCTTATACTTTCTTTGGGCAAAAGTACTGTGGATAAAGTGCTTTCCCACACCTATTTTTCTACCTATTTCTGAAAATATTTCTGGTAACTCCCCTTTCTTCCTATTCATCACACACAAGCTGAACATGAAAGCAAAGTGATTAAAAGCTTAATTTTGATCTGCCTAATTTCCTTGCACACAAAACAATCACTGACTCAGACTAAATTCACTGGGTTAGTCTTACCTAAATTTTAACATTGTGCCATCAAGCTAAAGATAATATTTTAAGACAAAAATTTATGAGTCTGTATTATAACCCTACATATATTTTAATTTTACCTAATAATATTTTACACAATTAATAATTTGATCAAGTTAATGATCTCAGGATCTCTAATCTTTGTCCTTTCACTCTGTTGCCTCTCCATTAATAAGCCCTCCCTTCCCCATGGAGATTCTTTAAAATCAACTCATTCTCCTTTTCCCTAAACTAACTTTTCCAAATCTTGTTAAACCTCAATAACGTGATCTCTCATCTCTGTGCTATCAGCAAATGATCTGCTCTCTTTCAAAAAATATAAGAGCTTTGTTGAAATATTATTCATATACCATATAATTCACACAATTAAAGTATTCAGTGATTTCCAGTGGACTCACAAAGTTGTGCAAGCACCACCACCATCAATTTTAGCATATTTTTTCACCCCAAAAAGAAATCCCATGCCCATTAGCAGTCACTCATCATCTTTCCCACACCCCAAGCCATCCATTCCTGGCTTGTGGAAAAGGTCAATCTATTTTCCTTCTCTATAAGTTCACCAATTCTAAAAATGTATGTAAATAGAATCATATTTGACCTTTTCTGTCTTTTTAACTTAGCATAATGTTTTCAAGATCCATCCATATTTGGCATGTATCTGTACTTTACCTATTTTTGTGGTAGAATAATATTCCATTGTATGATATTACATTTTGTTTAGACATTCATTGCCTGATAAACATTTGGATTTTTTCTTTTTCTGAGACAAGGTCTCACTCTGTCGTCCAAGCTAGAGTGCAGTGGTGCAATTTCAGCTCACCGCACCCTCGACCTCTCAGGCTTATGCAGTCCTCCCACATCAGCCTCCCGAATAGCTGGGACCACAGGCACGTGCCACCACATCAGGCTAATTTTTGTATTTTTTGAGGGGGTTGGGGGCAGGTAGACATGGGGTTTCTCCATGTTGTCCAGTCTGGCCTCAAAAGCCTCAGCTCAAGAGATCCATCCGCCTGTGCCTCCTAAAGTGCTGGAACTACAACCATGAGCCACCACGCCAGTCCTGGAATTTTTCTACCCGTTTAGCAATTACGAATAATGTTACTATGAACATTTGTGCACAAGTTTTTGTAAGAATATATGCTTTAATTTTTGAGGCATATACACCTAGGAGTGGAATTGCTGGTGATATAACTTTGATGTTTTGCGGAACTACAAGACTGTTTTCCAGAAAAGCTACACCATTTTATATTTCCACCAGCCAAGTGGATGGAGGTTCTGATTTCCCTACATCCTCTCCCACACTTTATTATCTTTTTGAATGTAGCCACCTTAATCCATGTGAAGTGGCATCTCATCGGGGTGTTCATTTGCATTTTACTGACAGCTAATGATGTTGAACATATTTCATGTGTTTATTGGTCATCTGAGTATCATTTTTTTGGAAAAAATGTCTATTCAGATCTTTTGCCTAGGCAGATGGTCCCCAACTTAATTATAGTTTGACTTACGATTGTTTTACTTTACTATGGTGCAAAAGTGATATGCATTCAGTGCACTCCTTGACTTAAAATGGTGTGACTTACATGAAGTGTACTCACTTAACAGGGTTAAATACAGTTGAGTGTACTTACTTAAATTGGTTATGTCAAAATAAACCATCGTAAGTTGAAAATATAAGTTAAAGTGACTTTTTGACTTATAGTAACCCGAGATAACATCTGTATTTACATCTGTATGTAAATATATCTCTATTTTAAATGGGTTATTTTCTATTATTGATTTGTATAGTTTCTTTGTATGTCCTACATTTGAGTTTCTTATCAGATACAGGTTTTAGAAATATTTTCTCCCACATTGTGAGTTGTTTTTTCACTCTTGATGGTATACTTTGAAGCACAAACTTTTGAATTTTGATTAAGTCTAATTTATCTATTTTTCATTTTGGAACTTGTGCTTTTGATGTCATATCTAGTAAGGCTCTGCCTAATCCTAAATTACAAAGACTTACTCCTACATTTTTTCTAAAAGTTTAATAGGTTTAGATACCACTTTATGTTTATGATACACTCTGGATTAACTTTTCATATATAGTATGATGTAGGGATTCAACTTAATCCTTTTTGTGTGGCTATTCATTTGTCCCAGCACCATTTGTTGAAAAGACCATTCTATCTGCATTGCTTTGTCTTAGCTCTTGTTGATCCTATTTCATACAACAAATTGAAGCGTCAATACTCACTATCAAATCTGCACCTCATTCTAACATGCTAACATGCCTCTTCCAATCTATTTTCCAGATCCCTTCTTATACCTTAAACTATCCCTTCTTCAACAATGTCGGGTGATCATATATCATCTAAATCCACACACTCTGTGATGAGAAAGAGTCATCATATATAAGTTGGCAGTAAAAAACAGATGTCAATCTAAATTTTTGGAGAAAAATAGGATACGTTGCCATTTTACTGAAGCTCCAAACACTTCTCGACTGAATGCCTCTTAGCAGTATTCAAATATACTTTTTCCAGTATCTTCCATCTTAAAATGTTCCAAAGCTAAAATTACCTCCTTCAGTGTCACTCTTATCAAAACTCCTTTTCCTCACACAGCTACATTTCTTTAAAAAGCTGTCTATATTTGTTTTCTTCATGTCTTCATCTGTAATTTATGCTTAAATATGTCTTCAATCTGCATCCTTCCACAAAAATGTGTCTGGCAAATTCTCCAAAACCCTTCATGTCACTAAACCTAAGAGGCATTTTTTCAGCGTTCATTTGCATGAACCCTCAGCAGCATTAAAAATTGGTTCATCTTTCTTGATATGATCAAAGCCCCTCAGGGCATGCACCTAGATAGGTTCTCATCATCCAGTCTGTTCTGCATAGCTCACTACAATGGCTTATATTATCAGTCCTCTGCTATTACTTCTTACTTTTTACCTCCAGTTGGGACCTTCTTCTCAGCATCAGACTCATATCTAATTGAAGACTCACTCAACATCTTAGCCTAGATATCCCGCAGACACTTCAAGCTCACTATTTCACAATGCTACTCATAATATTACCTGCAAAACCCTGGTCCTCAGCCAGTGTTGTTTCTCAGTCAAGAGCGAATTCATGGATCCAGTCATAGAAGCTAGAATCATTCCTAAAGTCCTTCACGTCTCATATCCAATTTTGGACTACATACAAGCAATTTTATTTTCTAAACATATCTCACACCTATCTACTTTTTCCTGGCTTGACCATTGCTCCTTTATTTTAGCCTCCATTGGACCACATTAATTATTTTCTAACTGATCTTTCACATCCATTCAGGGCTTCCTCCAATTCACTCCACTCTCTGGAGTGTTACACTAAACATCCTTTAAGAATAATGCTTCTGTTTAAAATCAATTAACCAAAGTTGCCAGAAAGATGAAACATATTAAGTGATGAACATGTTGTCAAAGAGCATAGTCTCACTCCTGCCCAGCTCTCCAGCTTTCCGTTTCTCCCATCTCCCCCTTGCTCCACATTCCAGCTTCTCTTTCATTTCCTTCAGTTATTTGAACAGGTGTACTCTTCTCCTCCCAGCCTTAGGGCTTGTTTAAATATTTCTTTTTCTGATACATCCTAGCCCCATTTAGAGAGAAACCCCTTGCTATGGTCCAAACGTCTATATCCCTGAAAATCCATATGCTGAAACCTAAATCCCAATGTGACAAAGATTAGGTGGGGCCTTGGGAGGTGCCAAGGTCAAAAGGGCAGAGCTTTTATGAATGGGATTAAGAGGTCCCACACCCATTCCACTAAGGTTCACCCAACTAGAAGGCATCTATGAACCAGAAAGTGGGCCCTCACTAAGCAATCTACCACTGCCTTCATCTTGGATTTCCCAGCCTCCAGAATTGTAAGAAATAAATTTTTGTTGTTTATAAGTTGCTCAGTCTAAGGTAGTTTGTTATAACAACCCAAACAAACTCAGACGCCCATACTCATCTTTATTAGCCTAAAAGTTATACCCTCAAGCATCTGTCTCTTACTAGATCAATTCCCTGTTATATACTCTCAAAGTACTCTGTCCTTCCCCTTCATAAAAGTTTGATTTTTTTTTTTTTTTTGGAGACAGAGTCTTGCTCTATCACCCAGGCTGGAGTGCAGTTGCACAATCTTGGCTCACTGCAACCTCCGCCTCTCGGGTTCAAGTGATTCTCCTGTCTCAGCCTCCCGAGTAGCTGGGATTACAGGCATGCACCACAACGTCCAGCTAATTTTTGTATTTTTAGTAGAGACGGGGTTTCACCATGTTGGCCAGGCTGGTCTTGAACTCCACCTTGGCTTCCCAATGTGCTGGGATTACAGGCATGAGCCCCTTTGCCCAGCCCGAAGAATTTAACTACATAATTATGAAATAAGGAGTTTACTATCTGTCTCTGCAATAAAATGTAAGCTTAATGAGGAAAGTGACCATGACGGTCTATATTACTGCTTTCTCTGACTAGCAAAGCATCTGACCTAATAAAAAGCTGCTATAAAGACACATGCACACGTATGTTTATTGCAGCACTCTTCACAATAGCAAAGACTTGGAACCTACTCAAATGTCCATCAATGACAGACTGGATTAAGAAAATGTGGCACATATACACCATGGAATACTATGCAGCCATAAAAAAAGATGAGTTCATGTCCTTTGCAGGGACATAGATGCAGCTGGAAACCATCATTCTCAGCAAACTATCGCAAGAACAGAAAACCAAACACGGCATGTTCTCACTCACAGGTGGGAATTGAACAATGAGAACACTTGGACACAGGAAGGGGAACATCACACACCGGGGCCTGTTGTGGGGTGGGGAGACAGGGGAGGAATAGCATTAGGAGATATAACTAATGTAAATGACGAGTTAATGAGTGCAGCACACCAACATGGCACATGTATACATACATAACAAACGTGCACGTTGCGCACATGTACCCTAGAATTAAAATAAAAAATTTTTTTAAAAAAGCACTCAAGAAATATTTTTGATTTAATGAATGAGTAACCCTCCAATTCACTTCACTAATCATTTAACTTCTAACTCCTAGTTATAGAATAAAATAGAAAAAATTAGAGACAAAGTTAGAAAAATGGAACCATGAAAAATCAAAAATGGAAAATTTTGGTACATTATGTCATTCTTAGAACACACATAATAACAAACATATTTAATGTTTCTTAAAAATGAGGAGCCTAAGTGCTCATCCTATTATTTAATCTCTCAAATAAGCCTCATCTCAGCCCCCTTTCTCATCCTGCTTTTGCAAAGGTAAACCTTCATGGTCCTTCGTATGTGTACCTCATACCCTTTACCTCGACCCAGCCTTTTTATCTGAGTTCTTTATTTTTATCTGACCTCACAGCTCACTTTTATCTGTGGGTATCAAAGCTGCAGTCCTTGACAAAATCAATTCTGTTTTCCCTATCCTTGATCCTCATTTTGGTTAAACTTACAACCTCTTCTCTGTCCCACTATTCCCTCACCCATTCCACCAATTAATTCTAAAATTTGATTTACAAAAATGAATAGCAAATAACTGATATCCCTGAGTAAGTAAACATAAAATAGCTTAGATGGAGTTTGATTTTTATCCAGTGTACACATTGTTCTTATAATAAATGTAGTCTAAATCATTAAGTAGGGAACATGCCCATTTATAGTTCCCTACTTCATGCCTGGCCAATAAAATAATCTTGATTTATTCACTTCATTCTGGATTTAGATGGTATTTCACACTGTTTCAACCCAAATTGCTGATAACACTTAAATTTCAGTGTTGCTTGATTGCTTAGCAGTGTTAAGGAGCTGTAAAGCCAACAACACTCAGTAAAATGCATGACTTAGAGTTAACTCTAGGGTAGAAGGAATAGCACTGTATTTACAGTCAAGAGACCTTCAACCACCAGGTTTGCTCTGATCTTGGGCAAGTCACTCAAACTTCCTGCATATTTGTCTATAAAATGGAAATAGAAAAACCTATTTCAGTGGGTTGCTTTGAGAACTTATTGTAGCCAAAGGATTTGGCACACAGGAATTCTATTATTGTTAGTTTAATGCAAATCATATTTTAAATTCTGCATTTATCTGACAGTAATGTGTCTATTAATGAAGATACTTAGGAGATTTGACAGGCTAGCTTTTTATTTCTTACCAGCAACCACCCCAATGTTTAAATTTTAATTTGAAAAAGCTTTTAGCAAAATAATGTATTAATGAACTGAGATCTAAATATTAATGTATCTATCTGTTAAACATTTATTGATATTTTGGTATAGAGGTAAAGTATTACTAAGTTATTTAACTCAGGGGTTGGCAAACTTGTTTTGTAAAGGGCTAGATAGCAAATAATTTAGGCTTTATGGAACATATGGTCTGTCTCTGTCTCAACTACTCAACTCTTTTGTTGCAGTGCGAAATCAGTTATAAACAATGCTTAAACCAATCGTCATGACTATGTTTCAACGAAAATTTATGGAGACAGGAATTTTAATTTCATATAGTTTTCACATGTCACACAATCTTGTGACGTTTTCCAATGGTTTAAGAACGTTAAAAAAATAAATCTTAGCTCACGTGCCATACAGACCCCAGTGGCAAGCTTGACTGGGTACATAGGTAGTAGTTTCCTACTGAACACATGATATCGTTTACCGAATTGTTATGTTTATTTTTGTTGATCCTCCATACTTCCTAAAACATAAGATCCTCAGGCATAGGGTTGTCTGTTTTACTCACTGATACATTCTGAATTTCTTGAACAGTGACTAGTGTAAGGTGGACTAGCATCAGGTAGACAGTAAGTATCTGTGAAAGAATGAATGAATTCAATGTTCTTTTCCCCTGCAAACTTTTTAAAATAGGAATTTCTAGCACTACAAGCATTTTAAAGTGGTTTTTTTTTTTTAACGTATTCTCACAGATACAGAGGAACAAATATGTCATTTTGACTTAATGATTATTACTCCAAACTAGTGTGATGATTTAAATCATGGTATGAAGAGAACCATATGTCAAAGGTTAATAATCTATTTATGTGTGGGGGTAGAGAGTGTGCAATCATGGATAGCTACATAGAGATAGATATTTAGGTTGGTGCAAAAGTAATTGTGATCTTGCCATTACTTTTAATAATGACTAAAACCGCAATTCCTTTTGCACCACCCTAATAGAAAGCTAACAGTAGATGGATATAAATGTGCACAACCATTTTATACACATACAAGCTCTATTTTGATACCTACATTTGACACAGATAATTTATATATGGATTTATATACATCATTATGCACAAAAAAATCAGTTCTTTGAGTATGATACTTGTTTAATTAGGGCAGCTAACTTGTAATGACACCAATTAATCATGAACTGAAAAAATATTAACCTTAGAAAAACTAACACTATTAAAATTACTGAGATTAATTGGTTTTATTTTAAAACACACTTTGCAACATGATTATCTTAGGACAATGTCAAATGTCCTGTTGAATCTATGTTTGTCCTCAATAAACATAAGGTCCAAGTCATTTACCACAAACCAAAATTCCCATTGGTGGCAGAAAGGAAAAGATATATGTTTCCTCACAATATTTACATGGAATAATTCCCAGAAAAATATAATAAATGTACATTTGTGGAGTTAATCTTTAATAAGTAATATCATCTGCAAATGTTTTTGAATGGATTTTTTCTATTATAGACCAATTGGTCATGTATAATCTTAGAGAAAACTTAGCATAATATACCTATCTCAAGTAATAATTCTTTTTTTTTTCTTTTTGAGATGGACTCTCACTATGTCACCCAGGCTGGAGTGCAGTGGCGTGATCTCGGCTCACCGCAACCTCCGCATCCCAGGCTCAAGTGATTCTCTTGCCTCAGCCTCCCGAGTAGCCAGGACTACAGGCAGACACCACACCACCATGCCCAGCAATGATTTGTTTCTTTGTTTGTTTTTTTGAGAGACAGGGTTTCACCGTATTGGCCACATTGGCCTCAAACTCCTGACTTCAAGTGATCCACCTGCCTCGGCCTCACAAAGTGCTGGGATTACAGGCATAGGCCACTGCGCCTGGCCTCAAGTAATCTTTTGTTAAGAAAAGATATAATACATTCTCCTGTCAGAATTGTAGCTTTTCTTTAATAAATTCGGTACTAGAAAAAATAAGTAGTTCTTAAAGTTATTATACAATGGAGTCACTACTGTGAGATTTATTTAAAGAATATTAGCAAAAATCATAATTTAAATGTTGCAAATCTACTGTTAGAGTTGCATGCTTGAGGAGAACAATTTAATCCTCTTTTTAACTCAAGTTAATTAAAATGTGTTTTATATTATACGCAACAAAAGTCTTACGAACATTTTGGCACTCCTTTTGCATCACAACAGCTCTCAATCATCATCTTTTTTGTGTTTCTGTTATCACAGCTAGAGAGCTTAGAAAATTCAGTATTCGTTTTTCCTTTGAACTGGAAAACGGCATTAAGATGAATGGGTTAAATAAAGACAGTTCCATGCAATGCTTTGAACATATTTAAATGTAACATCTAGTTCCCTTTCTGGTAGTCATGTTATCCTCAAATGAGTGAACAGGATAAAAATACCTGAGTCACGCCAGGCGTGCCTAGTAAATGGCACCTGTAAGTTAGACAACAGATTGAAGTAATGTATGCAGATTAATTATTCCAAGGTTTACATTTTGAAATCATAGAATCAAAGAGTATCAATTGTCATCTGTTCCCTTGGATACTGCATTCCCTTTCGTGGAGCCACTGTTATTGTCCACCCCGAAAATGAGTATGTCCAGGTCAGCTGTACAGTACAGAAACTCTCCACATTGCTTCTCTGTACCTTTTAGTCACTGGTGCTTATTTTGGCCTGAGCATTATACTGCAACGTTCTGTAAAAACATCAGTTATTAAAGAAAAAGTGTGTTCAAATAATACGTGGATAATCATTGCAATATATCAAATAATATGAAATATATCAAGCTAACTGGGAAAGCCCCTCTCCTCATGCATGTGCAGGCATGTGTGCTCATACACACATACACACTTTATTTTTACATAAAAAGGAGTGTACTTTGTGGATTTTTTCTTATCTTGTCCTTCTCCTTAAAGTCATGTCTCGACAGTTGCTCTGTGGCAGTATTTAAAGCTCTGTGGCATTTATTTTAAAGGCTGTACCGTAAATGTATCATAATTTATTATGTCTTACTGATGGGAAATTAGGTTGTTTTCCATTTCATAGTGTAGATAGTACAGAATATACAATTCTGCAGTGAACATCTTGTGCATACACCCTGGTCGTAATGTGTGACTGTTGCTCTAGGATAGATTCTTGGAAACAAAATCCTAGGTCAAAGGGTATGCACATGTGAAATTTGAATATAGTGCTAAATTTTCCTTCAAAAGTGCTTTACTTATACAGCTTCTGTTTGTTTCTATTTTACGTACTATAATTCACAACAGATATTATTAATCTTTTTGATGATGATCAACTATATGGATTAAAATGATACATTAGTGCATACTGAAGTCATTTAAATATTAGTATGGCATGGCACCTTTTCTTTTAATTCTTGGAAATTTCTATAATTCTTGCTCACTGAACTTCCAATACTTAATCTTCTTTCATTTTTTCATTGAGTTTCTGTCATGGTTACCTTGGTTATGATTCTATGTCTACTACATTTATTAAAAATATTTTAATTGTTCTTTGTATTTTTATAATTATATCTTAGCATTGAAGGATATTTAATTTTTGTTTAATCAAATCTGTCAATATTGCCTTCTGGGGTTTCTTACCTAGAAAGATCTTCCCTATAAAATATTATAAAATTATTTTCCACTAATATTTCTTACTTTTTAAATATATTAGTTTAATTTTAGCTCTTGCCTTAATGTGAAATGCACATATGATTCTATACTGTGTGAATGTGTGCAGTATAAGGAAAGGGTTTATCAAAATTATTTATTAACATTTCAATTAATTTATAAAGAGCATTCAAAACATAATTTATTGAACAAACCTTTGACAGTAAATTTCCAGTTTTATCACAAACTATACACCTGATGAAGACTGTTTGGTAATCTAATGTGTACTTCATAGATCTATTATTTTTATTCATGTATATGGCACACTGTTTCTTTTATTATAGGTTGATGTACTTTGGGGTGATTTTATAAGAGAATACCACCATTATTGCACTGGTTTTCAAAACCACCTTGATTATTCGAAATATGCAATCAGCTCATATTTCATTAAAAAATCTTTGGCTGTTAATTGGTATCACATTAAACATATAGAAAAATATGTGTGTGTGTGTATATATATATATACACATAGTGTGTGTGTGTGTGTATACATATATAGCGGATAACAGGAGCTAAAACACTTTATCAGATGCCAATCACTTGCTCACTAGGCCTAAGATGCCATCTTGTCATTGCACAAATATAGATTGAATATAGAGAGTTATAGATGACTTAAATATATAAAACATGCTATATATAATATATATAAATATAATATATATAAATATATAAAACATAATGCTAATAAACTTCTTGTGGAAAGGATAATTGAGTGAGTTAAGCCCCATTGTCTTCTACATATTATATTGTCTCAATGTAACAAGCTACAGGGGAACACAAATTAGGATAAAAAGTTGATTGAGCATGAAAGAAGAAGAAAGGAAGTCTGTTACTTAAATGTTACTCAAATATTTAATGGCATAATGGATCCAGCTACTCAATGGAAATTCTCAAACTACTTGGCTTGGACAGATAAAGTCCCTGCGCCAATTTACCCACTCCTATGACCATTCTTGGAGGCCTGTTAACAATATTTAACATTTTTCACTCTTGTATTTCTAAATGAGTAGACACAAGTTTTCTTACAGATATTCTGCAACCATTAACAATGTGATTGGCTATGAGTAACTGTAATCCTGACGAACAGCAGCATCAATGGCTCTATAGTGAATGCAGCTAAGAGGAATATAGCTAGGAATAGGCACAGCACCACCCAGTCCACAGTAGCTGCCATATAGGTTCATGGTTCATCAGGTAATAGCAAATCTCACCAGTCTGGAGGTCACCTCCTGGCTAAGATAACTGGGAATATCAACTCTATAGTGTTAGATGTTATTATTTATATAACTTCAGTAGATATCTAATCTACATTATTCCCAGGTTCTTGAGAAGGATTTCATTAGTTTTCTCATGGCATAGATATGTACCTCTATTTTTTCTTTCAAATTTGACTTCTTCAATTAATTAAAAAATAAATATCATATCTCCCATGGTATTATTTTATGTTTTGTGCATTCCTGTATTTTTCAAATATTTTAATACATGATATGATGTCCAGATACATAGTTAGCTACTCTCTTCTGTTTGAACTTAAAACAAGTTAGTGGACATCAAAAACATGGAGTCCATAACTAGACACAGTATCCGTAGTTAGCTAGTGTATTATTCTGTTTTCACACTGATATAAAGAGCTCCCTAAGACTAGGTAATTTTTAAAGAAAAGAGGTTTAACTGACTCATAGTTCCACATGACTGGAGAGGCCTCAGGAAAATTACAATCATGGCAGAAGACAAAGAAGAAACAAGCACCTTCTTCACAAGGTGGCGGGAGAGACAGAATGAGGGTGGAACTGCCACACACTTTTAAACTATCAGATCTCATGAGAACTCACTATCATGTGAACAGCATGGGGGAAACCAGTCCCATGATCAAATTACCTCCTATCAGGTTGCTCCCTTAACACATGGAGGTTAAAATTTGAGATGAATTTGGGTGGGGACACAAAGCCAAACCATATCAGCTAGAAGCTAGCTTGGTGTTGGTTAGCCAGCATGGGTTCCTACCCTTTACTTTGTCCACTGTATGCCCAGCCTATTCTCCTTTCTTTGACATAGTATGAAGAGATCTCTGAGGCAGAACTTGGCTGGTATGTTCTTGTTCCTCCTAAACAATCCCATTGGCTGGTCACAGGTGAGTACATAGGTGAACACCTGACTCAGGACACTTGCCTTAGAGAAATTAAGTTCATGAATCCAAACTTATCCAAATAGATTATTTTCAGAAATGTGGAATTGAAAACTAAAATGTGAGAGACAATTTGATTAACGTCAATGGCAGAAATGAAAGATCTTATAAAACTAGGCCTAGACAAAGTCACATTGATATGTTTTGGCTGTGTCCCCACTCAAATCTCATCTCAAATTGTAATCCCCACATGTGCAGGGAGGAGACTGGATCATGGCGGTGTTTTCCCTTTGCTGGTTCTTGTGATAATGAGTGACTTTTCACAAGATCTGGCTGTTTAGTAAGTGTCTGGCACCTCCCCCACTCTCCTGCCACCATGTAAGATATGCCTTGTTCCTCCTTTGCCATCCATCATGATTGTAAGTTTCCTGAGGCCTCTCCAGCCATGCAGAACTGTGAGTCAATTAAACTTCTTTGGTTTATAAATTACTCAGTCTCAGAGAGTATCTTTATAGCAGTGTGACAATAAGCTAAGACACACATGTAATTTAAAGCTGTAGGTATGAAGAAATCAAAGAAGGGAATAGAGTGGTTCTGTAGAGAAAAGCTGGAGAAGGAAAGAGACTTGAAGAAAGAGGAGCTATCTACCTCTGAGGGCTGTGAGGTAAAGATGGAGCCTTGACTCTTGCCTTTTCATTTGGCCATGGACTAAAAATATTTTGTGGCGTGGATGAAATGAAAATGTTTTGGGTTTTGTCCATGGAAAGATATAAGCTTCACCTTTGTCCCATCGATAAAGTCCCTTCTTATTTGAACTGCCTTGACAGGACTTTTCTTCTTCATAATTGCATTATGAATGTGTAGTTCAGGCATTATGAAAGTAGAGAGAGTTGGCCACTGATTTTGCTTTGGAATATCATAGAATATTTCCTTGAGAAATTAGCATTTGTGCTGGTTCTTGAAAAGTAACACAAATTGATAAAGCCATAGAGGGAATAGTTCCATGCAGGGAGAGATAATGAAAGACTCTGGAATAGACAGCAATTGGTAAAGAAAGAGCTGATCACATTAGTTTCCTTAGATAGCCAAAGCCAGTTAAATTCCTGCTAGCATTGGACAATGAGCATGTGGTTTTGTTCAAAGACTAGAAAAAATAAGGGGACAAGGCCTATGGATGTCTAGAGAAAAGCCCTCCGGCTACAGCGAATAGTATGAAGTTCTGCCCTGAGGCAGAACTTGGCTGCTATTAGAGAACTACCAGAAATCGAGTGAACAAGGGGAAGCATGGTTGGAAATGAGATCAGATAGAGCTTGATAGCCAGAGCATCTCAGTTCTGTAGTCCAACCTAAGAACCTGGGTTTTATGATGATAAACTCAAGAAACCATGGAAGATTTTTGTGCAGAGAAATGATAGGATATGAATTTTGACAGAATAATTTTAAAATGCTCTTCAATAAATCATAAAATCATAATGATTTAAGTTTACCAAAGGCAGCTCCAAGTGTGTAATAATCATGCAATCTTAACATCTTGCTTAGTTGACACACAAACTGCTGAATGATGAGATCAGTGGACATACTGGATATCCTTCAAGGAATCCACATCCCTTTCTCTATATGAAAATTTTAGTATTAATTTACTAGCAAATAATATGACATTATGTCCTATAGCAAAGACCTAAAGCAAAGAAAAAAATACATTTTTTTTCAGATTAAGTAAAATCTAACATAAGTGAATCAAAGAATAAAAGATAGACTGTCAGCCACAAAAAATGCACAAAATAATGCCTAAGTCTTATTGTTAAATAAAAATATGAGTAAATTCATATATTTTGATAATCAAGCTACAGAGGTAAAGGATTAAACAGATGTTCTATTTTAAAAGGGCAGAAGGGTCTCTGAAGGCCAGGAGTTCAAGGTTACAGTATGCTACATTTGTATCACTGCATTCTAGCCTAGGTGACAGAGTAAGACCCTGTTTCTAAAAATAAAAATATTTAATTTTCTGTTCAGTTCTTAGTTCACAGGTTTGTGTTTTAGTGTTATGTGGTATAGTAGCTATTAAATATTTAAATTAGGACATTAATTGCCAACATGTATGGTCTCTACACAGAAGGAGCAGACATTCTTTCAGAAATCAGTTAGACATGCAGATCGGCTGAAATTTTATTTTTCTAAATATGATTACAAGCAAAATTCCCCCACTAAATAGCAATGAATTTATTTTTAGGGTTGGTCATGTAGTTTAGTAATAGCATCTTCATATGAAGTTTTCAAATTATGTTTTAGCAATTAGAATAATTAAGGTTTAATATGTTTCTCTGAAAAATCATACACAGAACAGAATCAAACACTGAAGGACCTTCTTGTTTATCCAGCCAAGTTTATTTAATTTTATACAGCAGGGAATGAAAGCCTGTAGAATCAAATGAATTGTGCAACTTCACAATGCATTGCATAGAAAGGAATTTTTGCATTTTCTAAATGGAACAGAAGGGTTCAAGATTTCATCTCAGAGTGTCCATAAAGTAAGCATATTTATAATTCACTCTCTCTGTCAGAATTCTGGGGGAGAATTTAAATAAGGGCATTTATAATAAGAAAACTCAGAGCAGATCCTTTAACTTTAGGTATTATTTAATCCTTCATCTGGTTTTCAATATAAGCAATCATGTTAGTATTCAAGACAATAATTAAATTCAATTAATTATGAGCCACATCAAGTGCTTTGCTAAGATCAATGAACATTACATTTGGGCTTTCTCTTTATAGACCAATCTTTTACTCGCCTAAAATAAATTAAAATTATTTTCCTAAACTTCTATTACTTTTCAATAGTTATTATCTTTATCTTGTTCATTCATAGTTTTCTCTTTAAATTCATTATATAATAAAACCAGACTAATCAAATAATCATTACTCACATTTTTTATGTCTTAATATTTTATATCAGATTTCTCTCTACTTTTCCTCAGGTCTTTAAAAGAATTTTGTTTGAGAATAATTTGCATTTTCCAAATGCAGAGCAATGCTATGCACCAATTTGTATAGCTACATATAAGAAGAATGAGACATTATTTATTCAATTTTGTTGATGAATAACAGAGAAAAAGCGTTATTGTGATACATGTCTCAAAAGGTTGTATCAAGAGAATGAACTCAGCAATTCTTATTACCAACTTGGACTTAGTAACTAAAAAAGAAATAATGACTATATTTGATATAATGGCCTCTTTAATTTAATGAAGGAGTTGACTTAATATCTCAAACACAAAATCACGTTAGAAAAATATAGAGAATATCTTGTCGAGGCTACCAATGGGCCATTTTATGAGTTAATGGTTAAAAACAATTTGGTTGGCTTTTCCTTTAAAGAAAGGAATGAAGCCATTCAAATAAGTCATTAAAAGTAATTTTACAATAATTCTTCCTCTTTCACACATAATTTGGATTATGCATCTTTGTTAATAAATTTTTACTCTTGTATATCAGCCTAGACAGATGAAAGAAATGTTGATGAATTCAATTTTCTATGTCTCCCTGTTTCAAAGTGAGTCAAAGAGCTGATTTAGCATCACACTCACAGAAAAACGGTTTAATTCAATTGCTATTGGATATTTGCCCATAAACTAAAATTTTACCTTATAGAGAATTTCAAGAGCACAATTTTTAGCTTCAAATTTATTATACAAACCTTAACTAGAAAATGGGTAGAAGTTACTACTAATTAGATTTTTAAAAAATCTTCAAAGAGATGAATAACGGCCAGTAAATGGTTCTCAGTGTCTAGTAATTGAGAAGCTGTCTATATTAAAATTTTATTCTTCAACAATACTTATCAGGAGACAGGAGGGTGAAGTCTCTCTAATATGTGACTGGATTTTATATTCACCTGACTACTTATCATATTGAGTACTCTGAATTTTATATGGCTTTATGTAATGAGAATTATTGAGATACTTGTTTCTGAGATAAGGAAACACACAATTGACTGGGAAAACTATGACTTTACTTGCTTATATACTTTTGAGTAAACATGAGTTAACTCATATACTTTTATGCTGTGAGGGGGCCCTATGTGTTAGATTTTCCATCCAACTGACCTATCCTAATGACCTCCACACAGAGGAGCAGAGCACCTGGCTCATATTAAATACAGAAAAATCTTCCTGAACTGAGACTCGCTGTCTGTTTTCCCAGTTGTAAAATGATCTCCAAGTTGATATAGCTCTACATATATTTTTGTAGTGGAAGAAAATTTCTCATTGTTTTAATAAATATAGAAAGGGTTAAAATAGGAAATGTGGGAGGGATTAACGGGTTAGCACAGACATTGTTTTAAAATGGATTAGGTCATGGGATCCAAAATTGGAGTTTCACAGAAAATAGCAATGAATGCAAAATTTAACTGTACATGCATCTTTCCTGGTGGTTGCCTTGATTATAATGACCTTCTTCATCTTAATTATATACAATAAAAAAGACCCATTTATGTGAAATAAAATCAAATTTATGGTAGAATAATTCACAGTCAAGTTAGTTCCCATTTGGGAAACGTAAAGTGGATTTGCATGCCATCAGTGAAGAACATAAAGGGTGAACAGTAGGTTAAATAGAAATAATGAACTTAGATACGCAAATATTTCCTAAGTAAAGAGACCTGGGATATACTTTTGTCATAATCTATATAAATCTGTCTATTCTCTATCAATCTATTTTGTGTGTATACACTTAATTCCATCTTCTCTCTCTAATAGTTGGAAGGATACCACAGAAGAATAAGGGAAGGTAGGTCAAATCTAAAACACCAGAAATCTTCAGCCACCTTCTTCTTAACTATTTGTGCCTAACTTTCCAATAAACATGTGATTACAGAGGACATGTAAATGTAGACTTTTTCCCCCCAGTGGTTGAATAGACTCTATAAATACTCAAAAAAAAGATGAGAGTCTAGAGATTTTAAACACTAGTTTCATATCACTTATTTCATATCCCTAGTCAGTTATCATAAATAAGAAATAATGTAGAATATTAGGAGCTTTAAATACGAGCACAAGGACAAGACAGCCTTGAAAAGAATTCGCTCTTTTTTATTTAAATTTCACTTATCTGACTTTGCAGACTCAATGTTCGTGTTAAGGAAGAATGTGAAAATTTTGAATATAAGAATTTTGAATATTAAAATAGGTTCTATCTTTACACTTAAAGGTACAGCAAGTCCCCTAATAAGGACATTTCATTCAATATTATTTAGTTACCACGATGATGACAAAAAAAATTGTTGATTCCCAGTTGGGGCCACTGCCTGTGTTGTTTGCACTTCTCCCCACGTCTGCATGGGTTTTCTACATGTACTCTGGTTTCCGCCCACATTCCAAAGATGTGCACTTTAAGTTAATTGGTGTGTCTACATTGTCCCAGTTGTAGCGAGTGGGGGGAGTATGTGAGTGTGTCCTTGATGGATGGCGTCCTCTCCAGGGTTGGTTTTTGCCTTGTGTCCTGAGCTGCGGGGACACCCATGCCCCTGAACTGAATGGAATTAGCGGGTAAATAATTATCTTGTTTTTATTATTCTTTCTTAAATGCACGTATAGCTCACATTTATTTCAATGTTTAAATTTAGAAGTGTTTTTGTCTTTATTTAGAAGTGTAGTGATATTTTATAACCAGAAATATACCATATGAATTTAACTTGCTTATGGCAAAATCGGTTTCCTTATACATTGTTTTGCTTAAACTCTCAGTTTCCAAGAACCTATTGACAATATTAGTGAGGATTGTCTATACATTTATAGTATGTTATCTTCAATGTACTTTTAAAGTGTCACCTTAATAAAGAATTTAAGATGATCATACTTAGGGGTAATATATTTATCCCTATTAAACAACGTCTGTTGAGCTATCCTGGGGAAATGTTGGTTTAGTAGAAAAAACACTGGACTCTGTCAAAGACTGGCTTCAATTCCCAGTTCCAGTATGCCAAGATCCCAGGAAAGACACTCAGTTTAGGCCTCAGTTTCTTTCTATAAGTTAGGAATAAGAATGTAATCCATTTCCCAGTTGCTGTGAATGATTGTTTATTAATCGAATATTTGTTCAAGGTCTTAATTTGTATTGGAATTTAAAAATTAATAACTTTTTATTTTATAAACACAAGGAATATTATGCACTCACTTTGTGCAAGGCATTCTGCTGGATACAGAGTTCAATTATCTTGCCTTTGTCCAATTTTGTTTATGAAAATGAGCTTTGGATCATTGCGCAGACGGTCCTAAGATTTTCTTCCTTCAATTGTTTTTCAACAACTTTTTATTGAGCACTTCTGTGCTTGGCACTGTTTCTAGTTTCTGGGGACACAGGGGTTAACATTACTAACAATGTCCATGCTCTTGGCAACACATTTATCTTCAACTGTTTGAAATTAACAGTAAAATAATCACAAAACATGAGTGTACATCAAAAGGCAAAAAATAAGGTAACTAAAAAAGGAGGATAAAGAGGGAAAGATTAGCTACTCTGAAAACATTTTCTGTTTAACTTCCTTTTTAGTAATTTCTTATAATTGAAATCACTCACATTTCAAATATAAAGCAATTTATAGAACATTATGAATATTGGACAAGTTAATAACACAGTTAAATGAATAAACATCTATTTGGAAAACTCATATGTAATACAATACTGCTAACTAATTTATTTTTGACAAACAGAATTTCAAATACCTTTTATTTCTAAAAGAAAATGAAATATTTTTTCCAATAGAGAAAGTTGCTAATCTATGTATTTGTGTTTCTTTTGAAGAAATTATTAGCTCTATGAATAGTCCCTTTATCATTCAGCAAAATAATGTAAAATCAGCAATAAGGAGAACGTTTATGATATCTCTATTAGCATTTGTATTACACCTTTGCAGTTTGATAGGAATCTGCATATTCTCTTTTGCTCACTTGTTAAGAAGAAATGAATAAATATCGTGTAATCCTATAACAATGGCTTTAGAATGCCTTAACACAGCGGTCCCCAACCTTTTTGGCACAAGGGACCAGTTTCATAGAAGACAATTTTTCCACAGACCGTGTTAGGGGATGGTTTGGGATAAAACTGTTCCACCTCAGATCATCAGGCATTAGATTCTCATAAGGAGCACACAACCTAGATCCCTCACATGCGCAGTCCACGATAGGGTTTGTGTTCCCATAAGAATCTAATGCCACTGCTGATCTGACAGGAGGCGAAGCTTGGGTGATAATGCTGCCTGGCTGCTTACTTCCTGCAGTGTTCCCATGGCCTGTTACTTCCCATGGCCTTACATGTTCCCTTACTTCCCATGGCCTGTTACTTCCTGTTCCTAACAGGCCATGGGCCATGGACCAGTTCCAGTTGACGGCCATGGTTTGGGGATCCTTGGTTTAACATGCTAATGAGTTCCAAGTTGCTTTTATAGTACTTAATGTATAGTTTGAAAAACTACATATGTTTTAAATTGCTTTAAGGTAGTGTATGTAGCCATTAAATCCTTCAACACCCACCATTAATATTTCAGCAGTCCAATACCATTTTTTCGGCATCTTATCTTAAACTTTGCAAACTTGATAAAGCATAGAAATGTATTAGGCAAAGTTGAATATGAGAATATAGCATAGCACGTCCACATTGAAATAAAAAATTTGAGTTGTAGCTACAATTGTCTATTGATTTGAAAATAATGAGTTAAAATTTGACGTACTTAACATTCTCAGGTAATCATTCGAAAGATTTGAGAAGGCATGAGTAAATTCTTCTATAGAGAAAAACAAGCAGAGCTATGCTGCTGCAAAGAGGAATAAATCTCCAAACTTGCATTGAGTGGGGGAAAAGCATGAAGAGAGCTTTTATTCCCCCTATGAGTCATCTATGGCACAAATAAGATATTCCAAATGAGCACAAGTAACTCAAGGATAGCTCTTAACTGACTTCAAAATTCTTACAGATTTGTCAAGAGCTTCTAACTGACTTTCAGAAGCCTTTTGGCTTCCACTTTGACTCAACAACAAACAAGCCACAAGCCTAACCAAATGGAAAATACAAAGACAAGCAAACACGCACAAAAACATTACACTTCAATATTCTTGGATATTATACTGACAATCCTAAGGTGCAAAAGGGGTCAACATTATAAAGAAAACAAACATGTTTACCAAAAACATGTATTACCATTATGTTATAAAATACTAATGTGGCTCAAAAGTATCTCAGAAACCTGTAGACTAGGAATATGAAGAATGCTTAGACTCACATGTTGATTGCTTTGTGGAAAGAAAAAGAGGTTCTATGTCTCTGCTTATTTACAAATTTGTTATTATTGTTAGAAAACAATAAAATTCAAGTGTATACATGCTATTTTGTGATTTTGTTTGCCCAGACTCACTGCTATTAATAAATGATGGTTGATCTCAATATTAAGGAGGTAGGATCCAAATAAAATATTATCTAATACTGGCTAATTTAAATTCTGGCTACAGTCATAGCTAGTCAAACAATTATGCTTACCAACTTCACTCCTATTCAACAAAGTAGAAGGGGGGTATAATTCTTTTTTCCGGGAACAAGGAATTAACTAGTTCAATTGCTTTCAATAGGGTCCTTCTGATGGCTTAGTAAAAGCAATTAAATATTATTAAGAACTCTTTTTCTTTTAGCAAACAGAGCGTTCAAATTATTCTTCCCACAAACCTAGGAAGCCTGCCATTGTAAACTAAGCAAGATGTCATTTTAAGCCTTTTACCTCTTGACAAAGGAAGAGTATGCAACCAGAGCATTGGAGCAAACACGCTGTGTTCTTTTATACATAACAATGTAATGTATTTTTAGTGTAGAGACTCTCCTTCTCGATTTATGCTCAGGTAATTAAAGGCAAAATGTTGATATCTCCAGTAAAAGTCACCATAATTACATCAACTTTCAATTCTTTTGAATTTCTGTAAGAATTTCATAATGAAATAACTTCCAGAAAGCTTGCTGTATATTTCTAGTCTTTTAGACTTTCTCTTTTGAATTTTAATTTCACCGTTCAAAAGTTAAGTACAATTTTTGCAGGACACCAAAATAATCTCTGTGAAATAAATATATGGCTTCAAATTTTTCTATGTTTATGAATTTCATACAAATTTTTGTTATCCCTGAAATAATTAAATATTGAAATTTGATGTGAATTATTATATTGCTGGATAGTAATCCATGGTGATTTTATTGAAGTAAATAAATTAGTGAAAGGAAGTACAACTATAATATCATACTTTGATTTCTAATATAGTATGTAGTCATTTTGATTAACTCTTCATTACTTATTTAATATACATCTACACAGGAAAGGTCATTGTACTATGCACCCAGGAAATATAAAGACTTCTATCATTTCCATAAAGAACTTAAGTATTATGAAGAAGACTAAGATATGTTATTTATGTTTCCTTCAATTTCCTCAAAAAATAATTTTTAGGGCAAAGAAGAATTAGAAAACAAAAAAAATAGTAGTCAGCGTGTAAATTATTGGCCAATTCAACAGTCTACTATACAGGTCTGTCACTGGAAGCTCCATTTTGGGAAAAGAAATATTTCATGGTTTTATATCACTGTATTTCCTAAATCACATTACAGGGGTATTTTGAAATCAGAGGCAACAACTTCCATCTGCTCAGAATATACCTAGGATATCTCCCTGTCCCAGGGGGAAAAAAATATTAAGACTCATCCCAAGAACTGATATCCTCTTTTTATTAACATACTATATACAAAAGTTCAGTCAACATTTTATTGCCAAGCATTTGTAAGTTTGAAATATAGAAAGGAAACATGAATCTGGCACAGTTATCTCTTTATTTTGAAGGTTAATTAACCAAATTATATGAAAGATATTTCTGAACCCTTACTAGCGGAATCAAAACAATTGTGATGTAAGACAACATGATAACTGCCGTAGGAAATATATACTTGAGTGCCTTGTGAATTTCAAAAGGCAAGAGAGATAACTTCTTTTTGCAGAGTAAAAGGGAGTTTCATGGCTGTCATGGCGTTTAGGTTAGATCTTTAAAAACACTACAATTTGGATATATGGAAAGGGTATGAGAAAATTTTAGGATATGGAACAACATAAGCAAAATAATAGAGTTTGAAAAAGCAAATGGATCTTCATAGGATGCCCTGATTAGTGCCATATGGCATGGATACGTATAAATAATGAGACACAATGTTCTTGGGTTAGCAGGTAAATCATTAAGTGCTACATATACATATGGATGAGATCTTCCCCTCTGTTGCTGCTGTTGTAGCGTTGCTACTGTTTTTAAGTTCTTCTAACAAAAAGGGGACTTTTTAGACTATGCATGTCTCTAGATACTTTGGAGCATATTTTCATTGTGGTTTTGTCAAACACAACTTGGTCATACACCATTAATTCATATTAGTGCTGCTTTATGCTTTATCTCATTTAGGGTCCAGAATCTCATTGATAATGTTAAGAAGACTGCTTCAACACCAATTCTTCCACTCCAGTCCTTTTTAAAATGGACTCTGTAGCAAGAGGCAATTCACGAAGAAAAATAGCAAGCCACGCATCTCCCACAGGCCAGGGCTGACTGCAAATTTGAATGATCTTTTTCATAAATTCCACCAATATCTGACCACAAACTGAGTGATGAAAGCCTAGAGTCAGTCAACCACAAATACTTTTCTACTACCCACTAGGAGTGAGCTGCTATGTTAAATACGCCTGGGAAAACAAGTAAGCATCCAGTGTGATGACCACATTGAAATAACTTAGTTTTTCAGTTGAAGAAATGAGACACAGGCACAAAAAGTTAAATAACAATAAGTGAGGAAACATGCTTAGGTAAATATATGATAGATACAAATAAGTCTTAAGGAGCAGCAGTTTCTAAACTGGGTCTCCCCCAGGCTCTATGGGTATTAACTTGCTTATCATGAATCTGTGCTCGGTATTGCAATACGCCTAATGAGAAATGCACATGATCCCTTCCTTTTGCCTGGAACCCCATGAATCCAATGTGGCAACATTCTTTATCATTACAGGAACAACAGGCCTCTGCATCACAGTTTTAATTTGTGTGTGTGTATTTGTGTGTTAGGGAGTGGGGTGGCTGGAGGCAATTAGGTAGAGTAAGAGGCAATTGAGCCTTTACTTGAGGAATGATCTGGAAGGAGAAAGTTGGGTAAAATAATGTCTAAAGTCCCTTCTAGATTTGATTTGTATGAAGGGACTATCCAGGATAATCTATATGAGATCACATAGTCCTCTCGTAGACTGCTGTCCAATAGCACTTAATAATGGTCTCTACTGTTATACTCATCAGAGTTTACATTTTAATTATTTTAAGCGTCTATATTTCATCTCACTAAAATTATGTGAGTTTTATAGTAGGTGGCCTAATTTATTCATCTCTGTAACCTCAGCCTACAGTACACTCAGCACACACAGATCTCATGTGAAATCAATACAAGTTTGTGAAACAAGTACAAATGTGGGACCAAATCATGAAGCATATTGAATGTGAATGGTTAGACTCTTATCCATAAAGTCTTTGAGGTGGAAGTCAGGCTTGAGCAGAGCTCTAGTTTAGAAAGAGTAATCAGGTAATATCATGAAACAGGCTGGGGAAGGAAGTAAAGAGTGGAAGAGGTAAATGAGAGGCTACCAGAAGTGTAGCAGGCAGACAGGGAGGATCAAGGTTAGGATGGAAAGGTAGGGGAGAGAAAGAGAGATTATAGCAGTAGATTCAGCTGGATTTGGTGATTTCCTGAGTATGCAGTCAAGAAGGACAGACTGACCCGAAGTAAAATATTTGAGGTTTTGGAACTGCAACTATGGTGGTACCATTAACAGGAATAGAAAAAAAAAAAAAAGTTTTATTTGATGAAATAATTTTAGTTTTGGACATATGGATTTTGAGGAACATTTGATATATTTAGGTGGATATATTTATAGTAGAGTAAGAATCAATTGAGATTTAACTTGAGGAGTGAGTTTAGCAGGGAGTTGAAAATGCCAGAGAAAATACATGAAAGTGAAATGTACAGCTGTGATAAACAAAGAATATTATTCTAAACATCTAAAGAAAAGGGAGGAAGAGATTGGGAGATGCAGAAGTAGTGAGTAAAATTTCAAACTATTGTGTTATTGTTGTTTTAAACAAATGGAGTGGAATAATTTTTTAAAATAAATTAATCCTGTTTTTAGCTTTTTCTAATTCTTGCATCAGGCCACCTTGTAGAACTCTGAAGGAAAAGTTGACATATCAAAATACAGCGGTAATCTAAAACTTATTATCCAGACACAGCCTGCATTTTAAGATTTCCTGTCCCCCTGCAATCAGATCCTCACTCTTCCCTGAACAACTAGCTGAAATGGTGACGTACAAAGACATGGTAATCTGCCTGTATATTTTGATATAGTACATTGTATTTTTATAAAGTACCTATTATGGTACCTTATATAAACTGCAGGATAATAGAATAATATCTTTCAACCATCTGAGATATATACAAAAATGAAATTTTGTAGGTAAGAAATATTCTTAGGGCTTCATTACAACAAGGACAAAGGAACGACTTGCTGTTTCTGCTCCAATAAGTAAACAACAACTTGTAAGCTGTCACTTCTGTCCTTACAAGAAGAAAGAAAAATGAACAAGCAGAAAATCAGTGACTTTTTTTTTATTTCCTCAGAGAACTGAGATTGCAGAGGAAACCACCACCATGAAATTTAGAGGGAGAGGCTGATTCACGGAGTTACAGCAGAGATTTGCTTACCTGGAGCAGAAGCTAGTGAAATCATACAAAGATAGAAACATACTGCAATAGTCCGTTTTCACACTGTTAATAAAGACATACTTGAGCCTGGGAAATTTATAAAGAAAAAGTAGTTTATTGGATTTACAGTTCAACGTGGCTGGGAAGGCCTCAGAATCATGGCAGAAGAAGAAAGGCATGTCTTCCACGGCGGCGGGCAAAAGAGAATTAGAGAGCCCAGTGAGAGGTGTTTCCCCTTACAAAACCATCAGATCCCATGAGAGGTATTCACCACCACAAAAACAGTATGGGGGAACTCCACCCCCACCCCCACGATTCAATTATCTCCCACAGGGCCCCTCCCACAACACGTGGGAATTAATGAGGGCTATAATTCAAGATGAGATCTGGGTGGGGACTCAGCCAAACCATATCACATGTATAAGGCAATTTTGACAAATTGCTAGAGGTTCAGTGGGACAAGCGTAACAGTGAGAAACTCCTGCTAGAATTCTACATTTTTGTGGTTTTATCTCCAGGTACACCACCAAGCGCTAACATCGAAGATCCAAGAAAGATCCCCTCTTGGCAAAAGCACATGGAGGGAAACAGTACCACAAATACTGTGAAATATGCCCAGAGAGTTTTCCATAGCAAAGGCCTCCTCTCTAGGGGAAGAGACTTTATTAGAGCCTTTTCTCAGCTGGAGAAAGACATTGCTTCCATCAGACTATTCAAACCTTCCCGTCTCACTAAAGTGGGATAAGGAGCTATGCAAAGTTCTGGACTATGCACAGTCCAGAGAAAGAGGCCCTCTAAAAGGGCGATTTTATTATAAGATTATAGAATGCTTAGCTTCCCACCACTAGGCCTCGAAGGCATGTGAAAGGCAAGATAACAACACAGTCCAAAGAGTCAAGGTAACTACCAAAATTACAATAAGTAGCTAATGCATGTGGGGCTTAACGCCTAAGTGATGGGTTGATAGGTGCGACAAGCTACCATGGCACATGTTTACCTGTGTAACAAGGCTGCACACCCTGCACGTGTATCATGGAACTTAAAATAAAAATTTTTAAAAAGTCATTAAGAACAAAAAAACCCACAAAAAACAAAAACAAAATCAGATTGAGATATAACTCAAGTGTTGGACTCATCAGGTAAGGAACATAAAATAATGGTGGCTAATATGTTAAAAGCACTAACGCAAAAAGAAAACATGACATGAAAGCACATATAAGTAATGTAAGAAAAGAGATGGAAACTCTAAGAAAGAATCATAAGGAAATGCTACAAATAACACTGTAACAGAAATAATGAATGCCTTTCATGGCTTAACAAGCAGATTGAATGTAAATGAGGAAAGAATCAGTGAGCTTGACATAAGTCAGTAGAAACTTCCCAAACGAAATGCAAACAGATAAGTTAACGGAAAACAAAAACAAACTATAAAACCAAAAGAAGAACAGAATATCCAAGAACTGGGGGATAATTTCAGATAGTATAACATGTATAATTCAAACACAAGAGCAAAAAAGAAACAACAGAATGAAATATATGAAGCCAGAATGACTGAGAGTTCTCCAAAATGAATTCTAGATATCAATCCACAGATACAGAAAGCTCAGAGAACACTCAACAGGATGAATAACAAAAAGGAGCTAATAAAGAAAAATACAAAAAAAAAGAGGAAACAAACACCTACACATATTATATTCAAACTGCAGAAAACCAAAAACACAGAGAAAATCTTGAAAGAAGCCAGTGCAGAGGGAACAACTTACTGATATACTAAGGATGAGAAAACAGTGGACTCCCATTAAAAACCATGCATGCAAGAAGAGGACATAGGGAAATACGTGCACCATTGGAAAGGGGAAAACAAAAACCCACGCAAACCAGCCTAGATTTCTGTATCCACTGAAATTTTCCTGTAAAAGTGAAGGCAAAATAAAGACTTTCTAAGACAAAATGCCAAAAGAAGTTATTTAAAGGGAAAAAAAGTATATAGGTCAGAAACTCCAATCTACATAAGGAAGAGTGTTGAAGACAGAATAAAGGTTTAACAACATGTTCTATGTTTCCTTTTTAAATGTACCTAGAAGATAAATGTTTAAAATAATAATAAAAACCATGTATTGGGTAACTATAGCATAAGGATAAGGAAAATAAATGACAACAGTGCTATAAGGTACAAAAGGGAGGAATTGGGAATAGTCTGTTATAAGAAACCTACACCACATGTGAAGTGTTATCGTGTTATTTGAATGTGGAGTTAAATTATTTGAACACTTATATCGGAAAGTCTAGGACAACCATAAAAATAATTTTTAAAATTTATAATTGATATGCTAAGAGAGACGATAAAGTTGGATCATATAAAATGCTACATTAAAATCAGAGAAGACATAAAAGGAGAGAATGTAACAATTGTAGAACAGTTTTGAATATGTTAGATATTAAATGAAATGCATCAATAATTTCTTTAAATACTAATGGTTTAATACACCAATTAAAGGAGCGAGATTATTAAGTAAATTTGTAAAAGGCCCAATCATATATTTTCTCCAAGAAACGTACTTTAACTATAAAGACTCTGCTGGTTAAAATTAAATTTAACCCAATAAATAATATGGTTGCAATAAATGACATAGTCATTATAAAATAATTCCTGCAAAACAATGACATTTGTCTACTTTTTTAAAGAGTTAAGAAAAAATTTGGATTAAAAAGTTAAAATTATATCCATAAACTGTTTAAAATTTATTAAATGGATTTTATTGTAGAAGTATATAAAGAAGACAAAATTGTTCTCTTAAAGAACTATATACATATAATAAAACATAATATATTTTTCTCTTTTGTTTAAAACATAGAAAGAAGTAACTTTCATGACATGAAATATTTTGAAGAAGATATATATAGATGACATAAATATTATATATCTTAGTTTGTGCTGCTATCACAAGTACCATAGACTGGGTGATTCATGAAAAACAGAAGTTTATTTTTCATAGTTCTGGAGGCTGGGGGTCTGAGATCAGGCTTCCAGCATGGTTGGGCTCTGGTAATGACCCTCTTTCATATTGCAGAATGTCAACTTCTTGTCTTATCCTTCCATGGGAGAAAGGCAGCTAAAGTGCTCTCTGGGGTCTTTTTTTCATTAGGGCACTAACCCCATTCATGATAGTACTACCTTCGTTACATAAGTGCCTCTCAAAGCCTTCGTTTCCTAGACTATCACCTTTAGGAGTTAGGACTTCAAGATATGAATTTTGAAAGGACACAAATATTCAGTCCACAGCAATACGTATGCATGCACAAAATATGTATAGATGAAAAACAAATGAACAATTTTAGTAGGCTTTCAATTGCATACGTAAATAATATACTGTATACCCTTAGATGATTGAATCTTTGGAGGTCCTAAACCTCACTCGGTCCTTCATGTCATCCCCCTGTTATTCAGCATGGCTGGATACCTCCAGGGATGGGAAACTCACTTCAGGAAGTAACCCACTGATGTTTGGAAACTGAATACTACAAAATTATTCCTGGCAGACATCTGAGAAGATAACAAGGAGGACAGAAAACCTCTACTACATACATGTTTTGAATACCAACAAAATTCATCTGAATTAAAGAATATAACAAGATAAAAAATCTCAAGAAAAATAATACATTTTAATTGAAATTAAAAAACAGTTTTTAAAATGTTTATTTTAGGTTTAGGGGTGCATGTGAAAGTTTGTTACATAGGTAAACACATGTCATGGGGGTGTGTTGTACATATTATTTCATCACTCAGCTATTAAGTCCAGTAACCAATAGTTACCTTTTCTGCTCTTCTCCCTCCTCCCACTCTCCCTCGTCAAGTAGACCCCAGTGTCTGTTGTTTCCTTCTTTGTGTTCGTAAGTTTTGTTTTTTTATTTTTTCTTTTAGACAGAGTATCACTCTTGTCACCAGGCTGCAGTGCAATGGTGCGATCTCAGGTCACTGCAACCTCTGTCTTCTGGGTTCAAGTGATTCTCCTGCTTCAGCCTCCTGAGTAGCTGGGATTACAGGAGTGAGCCAACATGCCCAGTAATTTTGAATTTTTAGTAGAGACAGAGTTTCACCATGTTGGCCAGGCTGGTCTCAAACTCCTGTGCTCAGGTGATCTGCCCACCTTGTCCTCCCAAAGTGCTGGGATTACAGGTGTGAGCCACTGTACAGGTCCTGTGTTCATAAGTTCTTATTATTTAGCTGCCATTTATAAGTGAGAACGTGTGCTATTTGGTTTTCTGTTCCTGCATTATTATTTTTTTAAAGAATAATGATCTCCAGCTCCAACTGTATTTCTCCAAAACATGATCTCATTCTTTTCTATGGCCGCATAGTATTCCGTGGTGTATATGTACCACATCCTCTCTATGTAGTCTGTCACTGATGGGCTTTTAGATTGATTCCATATCTTTGCAATTGTGAATAGTGCTGCAGTGAACATTCACATGCATGTGTCTTTATGGTGGAATGATTTATATTCCTCTGGGAATCTGCCCAGTAACAATAGGATTGCTGGGTTAAATGATAAGTTATGCTTTTAGCTCTGTGAGGAATCGCCAACCTGCTTTCCACAATGGTTGAACTAATTTACACTCCCATCAACAGTGTATAAGTGTTCCCTTTTTTCTGCAAGCTCACAATGATCTGTTATTTTTTGATGTTTTAATAATAGCCATTCTGACTGGTGTGAGATGGCATCTCATTTTGGTTTTGATTTGCATTTTTCCAATGACCAGTGATACTGTGCTTTTCTTATATATGCTTGTTGGCCACATGTATGTCTTCTTTTGAGCAGTGTCTGTTCCTGTCCTTTGCCCACTTTTTAATGGGGTTGTTTCTCTTGTAAACTTGTTTAAGTTCCTTACAAATATTGGATATTAGGCCTTTGTCAGATACATAGTTAGAAAATATTTTCTCCTCTTCTGTAGGTTGCCTGTTTACTCTGTTCATAGTTTCTTTTGCTGTGTAGAAGTTCTTAAGGTGAATCAGATCCCACTTGTCAATTTCTGCTTTTGTTGCAATTGCTTTGGTTGTCTTTGTCATGATATTTTCACCTATTCTTGTGTCCAGGATGGTATTGCCTAGGTTGTCTTCTAGGGTTTTTAGAGTTTTGGGTTTTACATTTAAGTCTTTAATCCATCTTGAGTTGATTTTTGTGTATGTTGTAAGGAAGGGGTCCAGCTACAACCTTCTGCATATTGCTAGACAGTTCTCTCAACATTTATTGAATAGGGAGCCTTTTCCCCATTGCTTAAAAAACAGCTTTATCTCATCAAACTATAGACAGCCCTCCCAAAAGTCTCCCATGGGCCACGAGACCAGGTTAAGAATTATGGTTTGAATTTTGAAAGTGTTATTTTCTGGGATTTAGAAAAACAAGTAATTGTCTGTGTAGAAATCAGATTTGTAAAAGTATGACAGCTGCTAAACTAGAATATACTTGGCTTAATTTTTTCCATTTTTGGTGCTTAGTTCTACTCTCTGATATAGAACAGGACACATATCTGCTTTCTCACAGGCAAAAGTTTCATAAGTATATTTTTTATTAAAATTATATAACTTTTTCCTTGTATGAAGTCATTAAAGCAGGGGTGATAAAATCATTTATAGCCTCATTGTCTCCAAAATCCAGCTATTCCTGCCATCTGCATGGGGCTTTGCTGTGAGAAATCTTCTCTGACCTACATCTTTCCAGACACAACCTTCTAGAAAGTGATAATCAGGATTCTATGTGTTCCCCTAAAGGATTTTTGGTGGCCTCTTAAATAAGGAAGCCAGAAGAAAATTGACCAATTTTACTAGAGAAAGTATTTGCAAAGGTTATGAATAAATGCAGTATCAGATATTAAAGTAAAAATTAGAATATATATAATTCATATAAAGAATCCAGAAGATGGATATCATAATGCTAGCAGCAAATAAATGGATCTATAGTATAACATTTCAACTACAAAACAGAGCCTCTGGAATATTCTGTCATACTTGAAAAGGATCATAATGATGAACATAAAGTCTGAAGGTATTCAACATCAAAGTTCTCAGGCAAGATGAAATGCAAAAGGTTAGGTTTCAGTCACATAAAAAATTTCAAATCATCTTACATTCTGAGCAAATTACTGTGTGAAATTTATTATTGTAGCCTATTACTCATAATAGTATAATTTGTGTTCACAGTTGGACTGTATCTTAATGGACAATCATATCTCATTACTGGTAAAAATTCAAAACTAATAGAATTGTGATGTACCCTTTGTACCAGTGAAATTAGTATTTATAGTTGCAAAAGTGGCAACTAAAAATATGGATTGGAGAATTGATATTAATGCAAAATGTATTTTTTTCTCTGTTTAATAAATACTGAAATAATTCTATTAATGAGGAGATTTTTCTAAATGTGATTGTGATGCCTCTATAGCAATTCAAGGAAGCCAATAATCTTATTTATACAAAGCAAATTAAAAAGTCAAAAAAGTACCTGAATAAAATAAATGAACATTAATTTCTTGTATAAGTTCATAATTTTATCCCTACACTTTGAAGTGAAACAATATAATAATTTAAATCCAATTCTAATTCTCAGATTTAAAAATAAAATTAATCTACACATTGATTATGTGACTAATTGAACCAAAGCCCTACATATATGCCAGGTTTTGCAAAAAATAGACTCTGATACACTAATATATACTGATATGCTACTGATACACTAATTTTAAAATAAAACTTCTTTGTTAAAGTTATATATACTTGATAAAACACATATTCAATCTTCTGAAAAACTACTTTTTTTTCTCTTTTTGGCCACACATACATATGCATTAAAAAGTGAGTGAGGGCAAGAGAAACATATGATAAATTCAAAGAATCACAGAACCAAAAGGAAATCTAAGTAAACATCACAACTAGGATCATAAATACATAGAAATGTCTGTAGTAACCCAGTGCAGAGGGGTATAAAGCACCAGGTGTTTAAACTCACTTGACCACAAACCCATAAAAGGCAGCTGCTCCTTTGCTGCAGCCGATTACGTCATGCAGAAAAGTGAGACACACAAATGTCTCCATCACCCTCATGCTGGTTCATTGTTTATCTTTGTAGAAATCAGCTTATGTTTTTGAAAAAAATTCCTTAGTGGATCAATACCCTGCAGACTAAACAAAACGTGCCCACAAGCTGTATTTTTTTTTTAGAGGCTGATGGTTTACCACCTCTAATCCAGACAAGTCCCTGGCTCATATAACTCACTTTCCTAATATAAATCTTCTGGGACTAATACTAGTAGCATTATCTTCATCAGCTATCGCAAGATCTGACATAAAATAATCTTTCTTCAGTTTAAGACCAATTTCATATGCCTTCAGGACAAACTATCACATTAGACTTGTGGTTTACACTGTAAATTATTTTTTTCTCTCTCTTTCTTGACCACCTATGGTCATTTAAACAAATCCCTTGAATCAAGACAAAATTCTAATAAAGTTATAAAATGGTGGTAAGATTATCATTTGGTTCCTACTTTAAATATATTACCATAATGCCAGTTTTATTTGGCAAACTGGTAGAAATTACAAGCAGAAACTTTCTGGATTGCAGAATTTTATCTGTTTAGCAACCAACTTGTAGTTCATACTTTTTAGATATACTTTCTTAAATGTAAGGACTGAAAAACCGAACAAGATAAATACTATTTTACATTTCTGTAAAAATGTAGGATTATCATGTTGACTATAACATCAGTGTGCTCATACATCGATGGCCTCATTGACTGTCCTGCTTGTCTTTATATTTAGTGGTTCCAAACTGATTTGCTCTTTGAAGTTATCTATTAATTAGGCTTTTCTCTTCCACAGTGTCCCTACTAGTAGTTAGCAGTGTGGAACTCTGAATGTGGAGAAACACTCCCTCACCAAGTTTTCATTTTGTTTTTGGTACACATTTTCTGGGAGCTAGGGCTACTGGTAGTACGTTTATTAGATCAATATCTAAAAAAGAATAAGTAGATTCTAAAGAGAGCTAGAATGTTTCTAAATAGGAGTCCTTGTTTCCGTGATACATGATGCATTTTTGAAGAGAATTGGTCTGCTTCCATTGTGTGAAAGGTGTGTGCCTCCCCAGTCTCTCCAGCATACTAACTGAGACCCATGAAGGAAGTAGGTGCTAGTAGAAACAGGACACATCTTGGAGGAAGACTGTTTTGAGAACTCATTGTTCCAAAGGGTGTGATCTTAGGTATATCACCTTATCTCTCTGATAGTTTAGAAATATCATCCTTCCAAAGTATATCACTCTTTCTCTTTGAATCTGTTTCCTCAGCTATAAATAAAACTAAGACTTTTGTACAGTATAAATGTGGTCGTGTATTTGAAACAACCAGCACATTCCTTGTACTTAGCTACCATTAAATCAGTATCGGTGTTATTTGTCATTATTTGCTGACTATGTGTATTATGAACAAGATAAGAAAGAGAAGTGCCGTGTCTGGCTGCTTTCTGTCACGGACATCTAGACTGGTGTTTTGCTGTAGAAATAAACAGCTTCAAGGAACATCAGCATTGGACAAGGTAATTCTGGTGGATCAAGACAAAAACAGCACTATCCCATAACCATTTTTGAACACAGACAAAAACATACTTTTCTTAAAAATCAAAAAATTAACCAAACATCTCCCTGTCCTGGTTAATATGAAAGACTGTAACTCCTTACCAATTACGGTTTGGTGTCAATCCTAGTCTTGCCCCTTCTCAATAAAGCTTATTAAAATGCTCAGTCAAGATATTACTTCTGCTTCCTGATAGTATCCAATCCAGAGCAAAGATCTGCTTCTCCAGATACTCCCCCAAATCACCTAATGTGAGCCCAAATCTTCTAAGTCTTCCTACTATCATCTTATGGATATACTCCATGGTTCCTCATGGTATATATTATTTGTCATTGCAATGAACAATACATCCAACCTGTTTAATTGCAGGTATATTTCTGGTAGTCTTTGGCTGGAGCAAATACCAGGCAAGTTTCCAAAATGGAGCAACCCTTTTGTCAGAAATGATGACAGATAATGTTAATATCCATGTGTCTTAGTCACTGTGTGGGTCAGAATCACTTCATTAAAGATAGTATATCTTTCCGGTTAAATGTCATAAACGTAGTTACCAGAGATTACAGTAAGGTAATATTAAGCTTATCATTTTTTCTAGCGAAAGTATCAGATATAGAAATCCATTTACACTCTCTTATATATATGAATTAGAGATCAAAATAATCAATTTCTTTTTATTTTTCACTAACGCAAGCAAGATGCTAGCAAAATGGAAAAAAGTCATGAAGTTTAAACCTTTAAAGTGAGAATTTTACAGTAAAAAGTAAAGTTTAGAAATAAGGTTACTAACACTATAATTTAAATTCTAACTTAAGAAATGAATATACTAGTTTACAATCCCACCAACAGTGTAAAAGTGTTCCTATTTCTCCACATCCTCTCCAGCACCTGTTGTTTCCTGACTTTTGAATGATCGCCATTCTAACTGGTGTGAGATGGTATCTCATTGTGGTTTTGATTTGCATTTCTCTGATGGCCAGTGATGATGAGCATTTTTTCATGTGTTTGTTGGCTGTATGAATGTCTTCTTTTGAGAAATGTCTATTCATATCCTTTGCCCACTTTTTGATGGGGTTATTTGTTTTTTTCTTGTAAATTTGTTGGAGTTCTTTGTAGGTTCTGGATATTAGCCCTTTGTCAGATGAGTAGATTGCAAAAATTTTCTCCCAATCTGTAGGTTGCCTGTTCACTCTGATGGTAGTTTCTTTTGCTGTGCAGAAGCTCTTTAGTTTAATGAGATCCCATTTGTCAATTTTGGCTTTTGCTGCCGTTGCTTTTGGTGTTTTAGACATGAAGTCTTTGCCCATGCCTATGTCCTGAATGGTACTACCTAGGTTTTCCTCTAGGATTTTTATGGTATTAGGTCTAACATTTAAGTCTCTAATCCATCTTGAATTAATTTTCGTATAAGGAGTAAGGAAAGGATCCAGTTTCAGCTTTCTACTTATGGCTAGCCAATTTTCCCAGCACCATTTATTAAATAGGGAATCCTTTCCCCATTTCTTGTTTCTCTCAGGTTTGTCAAAGATCAGATGGCTGTAGATGTGTGGTATTATTTCTGAGGACTCTGTTCTGTTCCATTGGTCTATATCTCTGTTTTGGTACCAGTACCATGCTGTTTTGGTTACTGTAGCCTTGTAGTATAGTTTGAAGTCAGGTAGCGTGATGCCTCCAGCTTTGTTCTTTGTACTAGTTCAACCATTATGGAAAACAGTATGGCGATTCCTCAAGGATCTAGAACTAGATGTACCATATGACCCAGCCATCCCATTACTGGGGATATACCCAAAGGATTATAAATTATGCTGCTATAAAGACACATGCACACGTATGTTTATTGCAGCACTATTCACAATAGCAAAGACTTGGAATCAACCCAAATGTCCATCAGTGACAGATTGGATTAAGAAAATGTGGCATATATACACCATGGAATACTATGCAGCCATAAAAAAGGATGAGTTTGTGTCCTTTGTAGGGACATGGATGCAGCTGGAATCCATCATTCTTAGCAAACTATCACAAGAACAGAAAACCAAACACCGCATGTTCTCACTCATAGGTGGGAACTGAACAATGAGATCACTTGGACTCGGGAAGGGGAACATCACACACCGGGGCCTATCATGGGGAGGGGGGCGGGGGGAGGGATTGCACTGGGAGTTATACCTGATGTAAATGACGAGTTGATGGGTACAGCACACCAACAAGGCACAAGTATACATATGTAACAAACCTGCACGTTATGCACATGTACCCTACAACTTACAGTATAATAATAATAAATAAATTTAAGAAAAAAAAAAACAAAAACAAAAAAAACAAAAAAAACACCCTCAAAAAAAAAAAAAAAAAAAAAAAAGAAATGAATATACTTTAAGAGGAAAAGCATAAATAAGGTTAATTTTAATTTTAATGATAATTTAATTACTACAATCATCAATAAGTATGAAAAATTTAGATCAGAACCACATAAATTATAAAATATAGGCTACACTGGGGCAAGCCCTTTAATCAGTGAAATAGTAATAATGCCGCCTTACATCAACTCTGTACGGATTATCTGCTAGGAACTATTTCACATGCCTTACATGGAATATTTGAATTGATTTTCAAAACAACCGTTTGAGTTAGAAGTTATAATTACCTCCACTTTACTAGTAAGGAAACCAGAGCTTAAATAGGTTAGTTAACTTGTTGAAGCTTATATAGCTTGATACTAGAGTTAGAATTCACACCCATAAAATCTGATGCCAGAGCCACTTGCTTGATTAAGAATCACTTTTGAACTTCTCAAGAATTCAAATTTCTTCTAGAAACATCTTATATTCCCACACACAGGTAACTATGTATACAATCATAGGGATTTTAAAACTTTAGAGAACCAGCTCTTTTGAAGCAACATTAAACCCTCTCAAGAAGTCAGAAAGTGACTACTCTGTGAAGTTGTACAACTTACAGGCTGGTATGCACACTTCTGCCTCACTGGCTACAACCTTATTAAATACATTTGCAATCAAGTTAATTACAGATATTCCTCAACTTACGATGAGGTTATGTCCTGACAGAGCTACCATAAATTGAAAATATCATTATGTCGAACCTACACAACATGATAGCTTGGCCTAGTATATGGTAAATGTGCTCACAACATCTACATTACCCTACAGTCGGGGAAAATTATGTCACACAAAGCCTCTTTTATACAAAGGTGTTGAATATCTCATGTAACTTATTAAATACTATACTAAAAGTGAAAAATAGAATGGCTGAATGAGCACCTGAGGTACAGTTGCTACTGAATGCATTTGCTTTCACACTATCATAAAGTCAGAAAACTGTAAGTCAAACTATCTCAAGTTGGAGACCATCTGTATAGGTCATGCAGCACATGATCTTCAATGAAAATTTGATGTTAGGACACATGAGTGTGAGTTCTAATGCTATTCAAGTTAGTGAACAAGTCAAGTAATCCATACTTCTTCAGAGGTGAGTAAATTGGAAACTGAATTCCAAAAGAGTTAGCAAAATGTTTATGTTCAAATTTGGATCTAGGAAGCAATGCACTGCCTAATAACTGAGATTCTATTTTTAATAATTAGATGGCTATAGCAGAGAGTATTTTTAAAATATAGTAAGTTTTGAGCCAGATTAGAAGTAAAAATGGAAACTAACTGGAGAGATATATAGTAATAATAAATAAAAACTTAATTTAAACATGCAAAATCAATATCCAGTGATGAAATGGGGTCATGTTCATTTTTGGGAATGACCACTTGTTACCACAATATGCAGCAGGTATAACACCACAAATGTACCCTTCAAAAGAGGATGGAAATTTATTTCCCATTCAGTGATTACAACACATTGAAGACCTTTTAAAAAATGACTATGTTGCTACACACAATTGGTATATTAAAAATAAGTCAGCCAGAACACAGTTCACCATCTGTGAGTTACCATTCACAGAGAATAGGGTAGAGATTTACGCATGACTTGTAGAATCTACCTTTTAACCCTACAGTTACACCTCCTGGTTTGATCACATCCAAGTGTCTTTCAAAGTACATTGGTCATAGGCAAGTATTACTATCTATGACCTTATGAAACCAGTAAAAGAGATACGATTAGGATTGCTTTGTTTCTCTGTGTAGAGCTAAGAAGTTTAGTTTTGCAAAAGGTTTCAGCCAAAATTTCAGAAGCTCATATTATACTTTAAGAACAGCAAATTGCCTGAAGCTCGCATTAGCAAATTCTTCATCATGAATTTAAAAATGCTTCTGGATTCTACACCTTTTTACAGCTTTCCTAGATTTTTCACGGACCATAACTTTTCTCATATGTTGAGCTAAGAATTTAAAAGAAACTATGTCTCGCTAGGTTTGCAAAGCTTTAAATAGGCTCAGTTTAATTTGATGAAGTAGGCAAAGGTAGTTACATCAACGGATATTCTATGGTTCATTACATTATTCTCACTAGAAATAGGATTGTTTTATGGGGTATAACCTCTTCACTGTAAGACCATAGACTGCTCTGTCTGATAAAGCTTAAGTGAGTCACTTGGGTATGTTTTTATAGGTCCCTAAATAAAACAGTTTATGTTTTATTTATTTTCATTTGAAATTTTATATATATATATATGAAGTGCCTACAAATAGGACTATACTGCATAAACAGTCCAGTGGAAACATGAGAGCCAAATTCAAAACTTACTACTATTGCCATGATAGTTGAAATATAATAAAATGTGTTTATATAGAATTTTTATTCAGAACTAATTGACCAGGCATAGGCTACCATGAGAATGTTTCAACACTCTAAAACGAAGACTGGAAAAGGGAAGGCCATATCTGGGGAGAGTTTTCGTATCTCTTCTACAAACAAAAATAAAATATTGTTTGTTTTAGTCATCCTGTATTACTGGTAGGTGCAGCAAACTGGAAATCACCAAATCATTACATCTTTACATTGAAGGTCCAGGTAGATTAGATCTTGTGTACAATTTTCCTCAGGAGTGCTTTCAAAGTCAAAGGTGGTGATGGGTAAGAGAATTCTGAATATATATCTAGCAATTTTAGAGGTCATGTTTTATGAACACCATCCCATCAGAGACATCATTAATGCATGATTCCACCTAGATCACAATGGCACACAGGTGAAAGAAAACAACAATCATTTGTGGGGAAATGCTGCTCTCTCTCCAAAGTTCTCACACTTTCTGCTCCTATTCATTTGGTACCACTTTCACACTGATTCGTGTTGCTCAGATGAAGGTAATGCTATTTGTGAGGCTACCTTACTCCCCTCCAATCTCAAAGTTTACATGCTGGAATTCTCTGCTTTTAAGATCACTCTGCGGGATTTGTTTAAAGGAAGAGAAAAGGTACACATTGCCTTTGTACCAGAGGTATTTATGTTTCAGAAAAATATCATAGAATAAAACTATAAGTTGATTACATAAATGATGAAACAGTAATTTGATTTCCTTTAAGTCATGCTGTGTCTTAATAGAACTAAAATAATTTGATTTTTTAAAAGTAAATTTTTGTCCAACATAGCAGGAAAAAAACAAACAAAATATTATAAGAACAAATGAGCTCTGTGCTTTTGATATCTCATCCTGAGTCTCCAAGTGAATTTCAGGGTCCTGCAGCAGGAAGATGGGATTGATTACAAACTGGGCACAAATGCTGTATTTGCAAAATCATCCATTTCTTGTACAAATAGCTGCCCCATTTCCTGTGAGACTTGGCCAAGTTACCAATTAGTTCCAGTTACCTACCAATCAGATAGCAACGAAAAGAATCTGGAGTGAAAAAAAAAAAAAAAAAAAAAAAAACTATAAAAACAATATGTGTATCTATCTTAATGTGACAATCTTTGTATATGTTTAATTGAAAATATTTCTCTCTTTGCTGCACCAAATCCCATATTTTTTAACTTTCAAACTGGAGAAACTGCTGAGCAAATGGCCTTAATTAACTGAATTGCACTTTAGTGGAGCTGATGAGTACTTAGCACTTTTAAATTTAAAAGTCTCTCAGTATCTAATTTCATTCTCTAGGGAAAAGTGTTTCTAGTCTGACAGTTGCATTATTAGAGTTACTACTGGTATTTCTGCAGTTATGCTTTGTAATCTGAGATCATTTTTTCTCAAAAACTTTTTACATAGAAAAAAATTTTCAGTTAAAATATAATTTATTATTTATACTTAGGACATGAGTCGTTAATTGACGTATCTTTCTCATGTGCGTGAAAGCAGGCTTTGCTGAAATAATTACATAAAGAGATATTCATGACAGCTACGAGGATATCACTGAAATAGTTTGTTGACTAAAACTGTTTGTTCCAGCATTTCCTCTGTCAGTGTTTCTTTTGTAATACTCATATTACCAAAGAATGCAAAAAGAGTCCATATACCTGTGTACTAAACCAAAAAAAAGCACAGCCTAACATGTTTTAGTCATCTATCATTTACTCTTTCAGTATGCAAAATTAAATAATATCATTATTTCCTTTGTTTGTAATGTTATACAATGATGGGAACATCAGCACTAAAGACAAGACAAATGTACTAGAGGTCTTCTTTCCTGTTAATTTTGAAAGGCTATTAGGTATTATTCAAAAAATCTATCATTTAGTTTAAAAACAAGTACTATAATCATTTTATGAGCATACGCTTGAATATTAACATTTAGTTCTCTTGCACACCATGGTAATTTCTCCATCAGATGTTGGCTTAAACATCTTTCACATTAAAAATAATAATAAACCTACCTCTTTAATGTTTCCTTTGGGAAATGAAATGGCAGATGAAGAGGATGTGAGAACAATGACTATCATACATATTAATATGAGATTGTCCTTTTTATGGCCAATGAACTGAATAGTTTTGTCTGCTATCTTGCAATTATGAAAGTATTCTCCATATAATGCGATTTCTTATGATGTGCATTATAAAGTGCCTGTTCTATTAACTGATGAGAGCTAACTGTGGGTACAGTTTTCTTGTATAAGCACTTTGCCAACATGTTTGCTTTCAGTTAAACTTTAATTGTTGTTGATATAGGGAGTCTGGTGTGCACAACTTCAGCCAAAGAAGTTTTGAGAAATTTATTTAAATTTATCCAAGAACATGCTCTTTTCTTGGTGATCAGTAACACGGCAATTAAAGAATAAAATACAACAGATCATTGTGACCACTTCCTAGATTAGTGAGACAGCCTAAATCCCCATTCACATTATAGAACAGATGTGAAACCAGGCTTTTCTTTTTAACTTTTTATTTTTTCGTAAGTTATTGGGAATACAGGTGGTATTTGGTTACGGAAGTTCTTTAGTGGTGGTCTGGGGAATTTTGGTGCACCCATCACCCGAGCAGTACACACTGCACCATATTTGTAGTCTTTTATCCCTTGCCACCCTCCCCACTCTTCCCCCCAAGTCCCCAGAGTCCATTGCATCATTCTTATGCCTTTGCATCCTTATAGCTTAGTTCCCACATATCAGTGAGAACATATGATGTTTGGTTTTCCATACCCGAGTTACTTCATTTAGAATAATAGTGTCCAATCTCATCTAGGTCACTGCAAATGCTGTTATCTTATTCCTTCTTATGGTTGCATAGTACTCTATCAGATAGACACATAGATAATATATATCATACATATGAGATTATATATGAAATAATATATAGAGATATATCATAAATATATATGATCTATATATCTATATATATATATATATCACAGTTTCTTTATCCACTCATTGATTGATGGGCATTTGGGCTAGTTCCACGATCTGGCAATTGTGAATTGTGCTGCTATGAATATGCATATGTAAGTGTCTTTTCCAATCATGTCTTCTTTTCCTCTGGGTAGATATCAAGTAGTGGGATTGCTGGATCAAATGGTAGTCTGACTTTTAGCTCTTTAAGGAATCTCCACGTTGTTTCCCATAGTGGTTGTACTAGTTTACATTCCCACAAGCAGCGTAGAAGTGTTCCCTGTTCACTGCATCCAGGCCAACATCTACTGTTTTTTATTTTTTGATTATGGCAATCTTTCAGGAGAGAGGTGGTATTGCATTGTGGTTTTGATTTTCATTTTTCTTATCATCAGCACTAATGATCAGGGAAATGCAAATCAGACCTTTCTAACGTTCATGTATCCATTTAACATCACTGCCAGGTAGGAAAGATACAACCAATGTCAATATCAATGCAGGAAATCAAGCACCTGAGAACAAACTTAGTTTGCAAAACTAGAGGCTGTTAGTATATGGCAGACCCCAGACCTCCTGTAACATTCTGTGAAACTTTATGAGTAGAGGAAGACTTACAAAGTTGAAGGTACAATGCTTAGACCAGAAAGAAATTGATATTTTGAATGTTTCCTTACTAGCCCTACATTAATTTACTCTAGTAACTCTATGTTCACATTAAAATATCTAATTATTTCTGTGAGAATGGACTTATACAGGTTACTATTTAAACAAGGGTGCCATATTCAGTAACAGAATGTCAAAAGGAAGTTTTCATGTGGTCATGGAAAGGGGATAAAGTGTCAGAAGTGAAAGAGTTAGGTATGCTTGCATTCTAAAGAGCATTAAGGAACTACCAGACCCATCTCCACAAAATCTGCTAAGTTGGGAGAACTGGCCCTGCCACCAGCAGCAGACAACACTCCTCCTGTCTACATGAGCAGAGCTATGAGGAGAAAGGAAATTCGACAAGTTTTCAGGACTGTAACTTCTTACTGAGAGATTATTGGGGATGGAGAGGGTTGCCTCTCCAAGAGGCCAAGCAAAGTGAAGAGAGCACACCAAGAGCATCATTTTTGGAAAGGGGACTGCTGTACAAAAGGGCACGAATATCTCACTTGCCCATCGGAAGTCTGCTCATGCAGTAGCCTTGTTAATTTTTTGTACTCTGCCAGCTACGAAGAAATTAATTAGATTAAAATGGCAGGCTGAAGGGTAGCTTTGCATCAAAGCAGCTTGCCCAATAATATTAGATTGGCACAAAAGTAATTGTGGTTTTTGCCATTAAGTGACATGGGAAGGGTGAGTGACCATTGGATGGGTAAAATGAACACTGTTGACAATAACCAGGATTGAGCCATCTTTCTGGTGCCCAAACTAATAGTACACCTGCTACTAATTAGGTGAGGGGCTGCCAAAATAGGAAGCCACTAGTTAAATGACAAGAAGCAGAAAAACAAGAAAATATCAAGCCAGAGAGGATCTTTGCTGTGAGCCAAGAGTAAGTCAGAGAGACAACATGTGAGGACACAGAGAGGAACTAATGGTGCTAATTTGCAGGAGGCACAGAGAGGAGACTAATACACAGAGGGCACAGCGAGGAACTAATATGCAGGGGGCACAGGGAAGAACTATGCAGATGACACAGAGAGGAACTAATATGCAGACGACAGAGAGAGGAACTAACATGCAGAGGACAGAGAGAGGAACTAATATGCAGGGGCACAGAGAGGAACTAACAGTGCTAACCATGCAAATGGCTTTTGCCCCTTTTCTCTAATTCCTGCTTTTTGCCCCAAGAATGGAGGAATCAGGACCAGAGAAGAGGGGTAAGAAAAATAAAAAAAGCACAGCTTCTCTGCATTTCAGGTCTCTCAAGCTGGGGCCTGGCTGGCATCAGAGAGAGGGAAGAATATGAGCTCTGATTTAGAAGGGACATTGATTAACAACCAAACCAAAATGAACTTGACTAGAAAACCAAAAGATCTCTGTGTGGGAAAGGGAGTTTCAACAGAACGTCTTTGCAAATATTGCCTGCAGAAATAAACGAGTTATGTCTGAGCCCCACCAAATTAATAAACTGGTTTCACAAGTAATCTTTGACCAGTTACTCAATACCACCGAGCTTCAAAACTGGGCTACGTCATTGAAACACTGAGGTGCCAGTACCCCACCTTTATACATTTATTCCATAATCTCTATTAACTGCATATCATATGGCTGATGTTCTTCAGACACAATGCTGATATATATGGTATATATGATTAGAGACTGGCAGTTCTATTATATGGCACTGCAGAAAGTTAGCGTCCTTCATCAAGTAAAAACCTTTAAGAAGTCAAAGCAAGGTAAGGAACATCCATCATTATTTTCTCATGTACTATATGCCAGAAACTATATTATACACTTGGGAAAAAATATCCCAGTGCTTAAGGTGCTTACAATGTAGAGGTAAAAACATACACATAGATAATTATGTTTTAATTGTAATGAATGCAATGATGGAGTCATAGTTTCCATTTCATATATCATTAAAACTCTATAAAAAGGTCTCATTAAGTTTCAGTTTTATAGACGATAAAATTAGGTCATGGTACTAAGAAAAGTTATATCATGGTTTTGAGTAAAGGTCTCCTTGGCTCCAAAGTCCACACTATTCTGATTACATCATTAATTATAATCTCAAGACAAAACGGTATGTCACATATCCAATTTATAACCTCAAGTTGGGCTAAGCCTGGAAATAACTTGTTTAACAAGTGTATTTGTTTTCTTTAATAATGGGTTAAGGGAAGCTAAGGACATGCGAAGAGTAATTCCATCCTCCATTTCATGATGAAATGATGAACACCCATGGTTTTTGTAGTGGACTCCTTTGTAGAATACAACCATCTCATTGTCATTCTTAATATGTTTTAGTTGGTTCTTAATCCCCACCCCTTAGTTTCACATGCATTACCAAGAATACCCTGGTAACTGTCATTTGCTAAGCGCAGGGCAGTCTCTGGTAGTGACAGGACTAGCAAGACTTAGCAGGAAAGTGGCATTTTCTTAGAGTTGGATCCCTTCACATGAGGATGATTTAAGCCTAGTGCTCTAGTGGCTATCTGGTGGCTATATTTTCCAACTTTAAGGAAATATGCCTGAGAATAAGACATTAGAAAGAGAAAAGGATGTGGTAAAGAGAAAGAGAGAGACTATATGAGAGAATAAACCTCTACGTGGCAGAGATTCAACTTCTACATTATTAGAAATAAAATGTACAGCTCATATTCAGGATACAGGAAGTGAACTATTTTATACCTAATTTCCAAGATAAATTTTCTGTGCATACATATACATGTGAATATGTGTGTATATTCACACATATATACACATACAATCATTATGGCCCATAGAAAAATGAATTGTCCAAACCTGAGTCTTGGTTGGCCATTTAATGTTTTGAGCATCAAGAGTTATTAATCATCAAAAGAAAACAAACAAAAAGCATTATTAATCAAAGACATAATCTATTATTAAGTTAGAGTAAAAAAATGTGTGATATATGGCTGTAGAAAACACAGATAAGGATATAAGAATTTTTCTTAAGTTAGTATGCTTTTGCTTAGGCTAGCATATTCTAGCAATTGGTGCAGGCCTTACATATAGTACGTGCTCATAAATCCTCGCTTGATGCATTCCAAGCTGGAAAAGCTGAACAATTGAAAATAAATTACTAAACTTTTCTAGTTATAACTTCCATATTATATCAGAGACAATTAATTTATTCCTTTGCTCTCATATCATTTGATATTTCAAATATATGCCTCATGCATACAGTGAATCTAGGCCTACCAATCCTAGCCAACAATCTTTAGCAATCCTTAGAATACTATGCTAATTCAAATGTAATTCAATATACACTTACTAAACAGTGTACTACTATTCTTGTGCCTGTCCTCAAGGGGCTCACAGTATAGTAGGGAACACAGGCATGCAAAGTGTAATGAAACTTCATAGTGAAAACTGTAGCACTGCAAGCATAGGCAAAATATGATGGTAGCATTGAGTGACTCATTCCATTTGGAGGCATTTAGAAAGACTTCATGGTGGCAATGATTCAGGTACTAAGGTTTGAAAGATAAAGAACAATTTACCACACGACTGTCTTACTTCAGTCAGGGAAGTTTCTTTTTTTTTTTGAGATGGAGTCGCATTCTGTCACCCAGGCTGGAGTGCAGTGACAGGATCTCGGCTCACTGCAACCTCCGCCTCCCGGGTTCAAGCAACTGTCCTGCCTCAGCCTCCCAAATAGCTCGGATTACAGGCATGCATCACCACGCCTGACTAATTTTTTGTATTTTTAGTAGAGACAGGGTTTCAACATACTGGCCAGGCTAGTCTCAAACTCTTGACCTCGTGATCCACCCGCCATGGCCTCCTAAAATGCTGGGATTACAGGCGTGAGACACGGTGCCCAGCCCAGTCAGGGAAGTTTCTGTACCTTGCCTAGGTTTATCAGAAATCCTATTGAGAACCCCAGTTTTGGATCCAACCTCAAAACTGAAACTTATTAACACCATATACTATCATTAAACTTCCCTTTAGAATATAGTTTTCTACTTGAGGAAAAATTAGCCCAGATGGAGGAACCTACTGTACTTACTAGAGCTTGTCAACAACCTAAGACCAGAAAATAAGCCTATATGCAGACACTAGGCCTGCTTTCAGAGTAGTACACGAATTTGGGATGCTTTGGAAACAGTGATTCTCTCACTTCTGCTGAAATCCCCACTCAAAAGGTGGCAAGTTATCTTTACATGCACTCCTACCTCCTAGAGATGAAAAGTCCATGTGAAAATTGATGACAATGAAGCTAAAGAATATGCTCCGCCAGATCATTATGCAAAGCAATTTAGCCAACCTCATAAATCTCAACTAAATCCTCAAATAATAAATCTCTGAAGACATCAAAGATGCTATTACAAAATATAAAAGTTTAGCCCCAGATTCTGAAAAGGATGAATGGAAATTGTATGACTGTGTCCTTCATTCAGCTCAACTCTAGTACTCCATAGACAGAGCCCAGCTGGCACCAGATGATTTCAAATGGGTATTATCAAACTCTCTCAGTGAAACTACTCATCATAGTACACACTAAAATTGGTTACTATTTTAAATCAACTTTAAAAAAACATGTGAGGTAATTTTCCAATAATGTGTCTCCCATCAGCATAGCTCTGCAAAAAAACTGTAATAGGAAGACATGGCAAGGGATGGTACTTTTTATGTAACACTTGGCTAGGTTACCTTTCTCAGATAGTCAATCAAATTCTAACCTAGGTATTTCTGCAGAGGTATTTTGCAGATGTGATTAAATGCCATAATCAGTTGTCTACATTCAATTATCTCAGTGGGTCAGATTCAATTATTTGAATAGCTTTTTAAGAGCAGAAAGAAGACAAAATTCTGCCTATAAACAGCAGCTTCAGCCTGTGCTTGAGAGTCCAAGCCTGCCATTTTTGACAGCCTGCCCTATAGATTTCAGATCGCCTCACCAGCATTCACAATTGAGTAAGCCAATTCCTTTCAGCAAATCTCTTCATATAGATCATATACAGGCCTGTTTCTCTGGTTGAGCTATGATTGATACAGCAAGAAACCAAAGCCTGCCAGGGCACTTTGAACACCTTCGAATGGATTTTATCCAGCTTCTATTCTCCATGAGGTTTTACTTACTGTATGTCTATTTTTAAGATGAGTTGAAGCATTTCTTTACTGAAAGGCTACAGTCTTTACAGTTGCCAAAATGTTGCTTAATTTTGTGTTTCCAAGCTATAATATTTCAACTTTCATATCAAGTGACCAAGGCACACACCAAAGAAGTTGCCTTAAAAAAATCTATGCGACTCTATAAGACATTACTCAAAATGACATTTCCTTATCACCCATAATCTTCTGTAAAGTTTGTAATGAAGACAATAGTTTAGCTTAAAATTTACAAAACTTTCAAAGGTGCTTCCTTAGCCAAAGACACTTTCACTAGTCTTTAGGACCATATAATCCACCTCCTAGGGAACATATTAATTATCCACCTTTGATCTTGTAAGTAAAATACCCATGCTTTGGGATTTTAGCTGGTAATAGGCATTGCCCTGCTATGGGCAGGAACTCATGTATTATATCCTTAAATCTGGATATAATATTCTAAGGGAAGGCAACTATTTAAGGCTGCCTTTCCATAGAATCTTCCTAAACAGATTCTTGCTATTGCAAGAAAATCAACAATCCATTTTATTTTTTATCCAAGAGGAAGCTCCTACTAGGTAGTAAGAGCCAATTGTGCATATATCTTATTAATTAGGAGTTCAGTGACATCATGTTGATAGTTTGAAATCAGTAACTTTGGAAGTATTTATATTACAGAAATCAGTAGATACTATAAATCAGAGCCTCCCATTACTGCTCCCAGCTATGGAATAGGCATATCAAGGGTAAGAGTTCATTTTATTAAATCTCGTCCAATTCAAGGTGTGATACATTCAGGTAATAAGGAATCTGAACTCATAAAAGAAAATATTACCCGATTTCTGAAAGTTTCTACTGGTTTATAGCAGTGTGATTTTTAAATCAGGTTTGAATCTATACCATGGTTTCTTTTGGCTAAAGGAAGAATTTATCAAGTTTGATTCTATAGTTATGGAGAGTTAATAAGATTCAAAGCTCAGGTTTTGTTTCATTTGTAGAATATGACAACTCAAGGTCAAAGTAGTATGCTATAATATTAATAGAATTATTGAATAATTCCAAGAAAATGTGAATGGCATTTTAGTAACTATATCCAGCAACATTATACCAATCATATTATTATGAATTATTCATCAGTTTTATGAAACTAACCATTCTACCTACACTGTTAATCAGATGAAAGGACATTATTGTGACCTTGGCTAGTTGTGGCAGAATTTGTCCCTTTTAGAAAGAGTAAAATGAAACTAGCTGGAGCTGATTACGATTAATCTATATTGAAATTTTCATTAGAACGGATGTTGTGATGTATACAATTTCACTTTTATAACCTTCGTGCTTTGCTGTAAAAGAATTTTTCCATGAGATGTGTTCAACAACAGAATATTTTCAGGGAGATGAATGCCTGGAAGGTAGATAGTGATTTATAATAACAGAATATGAATAAAGCATCCACCAGAAAACAAAATACAAAGATGAAGCTTCCCAAGAAGTTTGGACTCAAAGACCCAGGAGTTCTCCCTCAGCTTCTCACGTGAGAACTTAGAATCATTATAGGATGACAAAGATAGAGAGTAGCTGTTGGCAGGATTTACTGGCTTCAGTTGGTTCAGTGGACAATGGCTAGCATTTCTACAGAGAGAACATGAATCTATAGTTTATGGAGAAATACTGGTATCAATCACATAGAAATCTGCAACAGAATATTAAAAGCAGTGCACATTAGCATAACAAATATACTATCCACTTTTCTATTTTTTCACACTAATTATATATGTGATTTAACAATAAAACTAGAATGTGTTTTAGATATTCATGTGTTGACCTAGCCAATTGTGTTGACACTTGTACTTTGTGAAACCTGGAGAAAGGCATGTTAAGGGATTACTCACATGTAATCTATTAGCTTTGCAAATGGGAACCAAATAATATATATACTTAAATAGCTACCCTAGGTTTAACCACCAATTACTATTTACTACTTACATTGTGAAATAAACAGTGTAAATATTCTGCTTCCAAATAATTCCAAAGTGTTATAATTTATATCAGATATTATCTACAAACTTTAAAACAAGGAGCAGACATGTTATAATGATGGAGTTATCTCCTTGTTCTATAACCTAATACAGGCACAAAAATAGTAACTGAAAATGTTCATGGAGTTCACCTAGTTCAAATAGCTTTTCTTAACAATGGCTGAAGTGATCTTTAAGCCTGAGAGTAATTACTTGAGCCCACACCACTCAAACAATATTTTTCCTTTTTAGTTTCTCTGTCTCCCAGTACAATTGACCTCAACACAACAAAGACCATCTACAGAAAAATAGGACAGAAATATAACAAGGTCAAGGTTGTGGTCACATATTTGGTATGTGGTATTTAGTGGATTTACTCCTACCTCAAATATTTTCAGTCAAGGGAAGTGGAATCCAATGAATAAAAAATAAATTATCTGATCTATAATTTTCAAATATCACAACAAACTGTAGTTTGACTCAAAATAATTCTATTTAATTGAGGGGAGTGTCACTGATATCATAAAAAGGAAGTATAAAAGTCTTGGTTAATATTAGCCATGTTTTTGAAAGATGGAAGTTTTTTATAGATATTTATAATATCCTGAAATAATCCACCAGATTTTCACATTTTAAAAATTATATAATATTCTATTTCACAGAGGATAAACCTTTTGCTAAAAGTTTGCAATCTAGGGTCTTAAAAAAATTGAAGGCCACTGCAACAGTATTCTACTGCTGCTGTAACAAATTACCACAAATTTAGCCTCTTAAAACAACCCTCATTTATCATCTCATAGATTTGGTGGGTCAGAAGTACAGAGGCCTCTGCTAGGTGCTCTGCCTAGAGTGTCACAGGGCTGAACTCAGTGTCGGCAGGGCTGTGTTCCTCTCTGGAGAACCTAGAGGATTTCTTTCTTGTTCATTCAGATTGTTGGCAGAAGGAAGCTCCTTGTGACTGTAGGACTGGGGCCACTGTTTTCTTGCTGGTTGTCACCTGAGGTCCATTTTCCACTTGCAGAGGTCATCCGCATTCCTGTCCCAAGCTCCTTCATTCATTTTCAAAGCCAGCAATGGCACATGGAGTTTCTTTTATTATTTGAGATCCTGCTGCTATTTCTTCCATTACATCTTTCTGACATCCATTGATACGGTTAGGATTTCTGTCCCCACCCAAACCTCATCTTGAATTGTAATCCCCAGGTGTTTAGGGAGAGACCAAGTGGAAGTAATTGAATCATGGGGGCATTTTCCCCCATGCTATTCTAGTGATAGTGAGTGAGTTCTCACCAGATCTGAAGGCTTTATAAGGGGATCTTCCCCCTTCGCTCAGCACTTCTCTTTTCTGCTGCCTTGTGAAAAAGGTGCCTTGCTTCTCTCTAACCTTCCACCATGATCAAAAGTTTCCTGAGTCCTTCCCAGTCATGCAAAACTGTGAGTCTATTCAACCTCTTTCCTTTATAAATAATCCAGTCTTGGGTATGTCTTTATTAGTAGTGTGAGAACAGACTAATACACCCATATTTTTTATACTCTCAAAGCATATACTACTGCTTTCTTCTTCCGTTTTACAAGTCCATATGATTTCACTGGGCCAACCAGATAATCCAGGATAATCATTCTAAGATATCACCCTAATTTATTAAAATCCTTTTGCCATGTAATGTGTCATACACAGAAACACCACCAGAGGATAAAGAATATGGAAGCCAAAATCCTGCCTACTATACTTAGTTCACAAATAATGAAATAACATACAAAATGCAAGGAAATAAAATGCTAAACAGTTTTTGGTGATGGAAAACAAGAAGAAGGCCTTTTGTCTGGTTTGGTTTAGTTTTTGGACATGGTGTCCTCACTCTGTCACCTGGGCTGGAGTGCAGTGGCATGATCACTGCAACCTCCACCTCCTGGGTTCAAGCAATTATCCCTGCTTCAGCCTCCCAAGTAGGTGTGACTGCAGGTGTCTGTCACCACACAGAGCTAATTTGTGTATATTTAGTAGAGATGGGGTTTCACTATGTTGGCCAGGCTGGTCTAGAACTCCTGACCTCAGGTGATCTGCCTGCCTCAGCCTCCCAAAGTGCTGGCATTACAGGTGTGAGCCACCCACTGCACCCAGCCAAGAAGATCTTTACCAAAAGAAATGTGTGCTGAAATATAAGTTTTGGTGTTTAAGAAAACAATTTGAATTTCCAACAAAATATAATAATCATATAAAACATACCTTGTAAAAAAAGTAAACTCTTTTGGGTAAAAATACTCATGATACACTCAATGTACTATGTATAGTAGTTGCCTTCTAAAAGAGCAAAACATCTAAACAAATCCCTAGTAAATGGAAAATTCACTATTTTTTTCAATCATATTTGGAAGTGACTGAGTTAAATTTTCATATATTTTTTCCATTTAACAGAATATTAGATAGAGATGATTGACAAGTTTTTTTTTTTTTTTCTGTTTCTTTGTATCTTTCAATCTTTAAAGCAAACCACTAACGTCTTGGTTTTAGAGAAAACTAAGTAGGTGGAGGTTTTAGCCCATATTAAGGAATCACCAATTTTGCTGACACAATAGGCTTGCTTATCCCATCTAACAGTAACTCCAACGTATTAATTCTCTGTAGATTTTACGGTTCAGAAACTACAAACCTATTGACCACATTATGGAAAATAAATTAAGCAGTTTCTGTCAAGACTCAGAAGGTGAATAATGCAATCCTCCTGCTAAAACTCATGCACCTAAGAACCAGATACTGTCACAATGGACTAGAAAAAAAAAATACATTTTTAATGACCTCTCCTAAATAAATGTCCATGAAACACTGACCTTGCAGATATTCCTGCATATTTCATCAAGAGATTTCCTATTCATCTTTTGATTGGATTTCTGAGTTTGTTTTAATCAAATTGATTTTCTAAGAAACTCATCAGCCTTCACTTGAAAGATGGTTTTAGTGATTCTAATAGAGAAGGAGCGATCTAAGAAGAGTATTTACTAAAGTGGTCTTAAAAGCGAACCTGCCTATAAACACTAATGAGATGAATCATATATAAGCGCCATACTACACAGGTTTATTAACTATTTGTTGACTTTCCTTAATAGAATTGTAGAGTTAACATTTAAAAGTAGACAGTAAATTCTTGTTGGCCTTTGATAGAGGATTTATTTTGGTATCTTGAAAAAATATACTATAAAAATTAATTCTAGTTACTATATGTAATACAACACAGGCAAAGATAAGGAAAGGAAATGTTAATGGTATGTGATTAGGCAGTAACCTGAAAGGATTTTTATGATAGGAAGATCTGAGATTTGGTGTCATCACCACTTATTCATTTATATTGACATTCATCAAGCAATAGTTCAAGCCCTATAAAGAAGTTTTCCTACAATAGTTTGTAATATTCATCTCCACTGTATCATTCATTCAGGCTTTGCTTACTGAGTGCATACTGTTCAACTGACTATACTGAATACCAAAGAGAAAACAACAACTAAAACATTAAAAACAGCTCTAGACTGAAGGAGGTGGCTCACATCTGCAATTCCCTACTTTGGGAGGCCCCGGTGGGAGGATCACTTGAGGCCAGGAGTTCAAGACCAGCCTGGCCAACATGGAAAAACCCCATTTCTAAAAAAAAAAAAAAAAAAATAGCCAGGCATGGTGGCACACACCTGTAATCTCAGCTACTCAGGAGGCAGAGGCATGAGAATTGTTTGAAACTGGAAGGCACAGGTTGCAGTGAACTGAAATCATACCACTGCACTCCAGCCTGGGTGAAACAGCAAAACTCTGTCTCAAAAACACACAACACACGCAAAAGGAAACTAAATACAGCTCTAAAGGTCCATGGATGATATCATATTCACAGCTGATGTTTAACTGTCGTATCTTTTTTACTAATTGAAATCTTTGTGAGAATAGAAATTGCATCTTATTTGTTATTGTGAACGAATTTTTGTGAATGAATACATCCAAACATTACCTTGACAAATACCAGTAAGACAGCATACAGCTGGAGAGAAAATGCAATAGACTCATGCTTGACTGCACCACTTCACAGTTTTTCCTCTCATACTTAAAAAAGGATAACAGAAAGCCAATAACTACCCTTTCTCCCTAGAAAACCAAAGGGAGTTCTTGCTACAAAAGTGCATATGCCTGGCTTCAGTTAACTTAATTAGTCATATATCAAGCCTTCAAAGGAACATAAAGTTAATACAATCTTTTATAGCTGTTTGAGATATATTTGGCACACGTACTATTAAATTACTATCACAAATTTCATAAATCAGATCAAAATTTCAAAATAGCATTTCCACATTTTAACTTTCAGGCTTCTTTTATTTTTTTGAGACGGAGTCACGCTCTGTTGCCCAGGCTGGAATGTAGTGCTGCAATCTTGGCTCACTGCAACCTCCGACTCCCAGGTTCAAGTGATTCTCCTGCCTCAGCCTCCTAAGTAGCTGGGATTACAGGTGCCTGCCACAATGCCAGGCTAATTTTCGTATTTTTAGTAGAGACAGAGTTTCACCATGTTGGCCAGGCTGGTCTCAAACTCCTGACCTCAAGTGATCTGTCCACCTAAGCCTCCCAAAGTGCTGGGATTACAGGCGTAAGCAACGAAGCCCAGCCCTATTTAATCTTTAGAGTTTTATTTCTGAGGGTAGGAGTACAGTCTCCAGTTTATTGGTGATAATAAAAGGTTTTAGGGCTGGGCACAGTGGCTCACACCTGTAATTCCAGCACTTTGGGAGGCCTAGGTGGGCAGATCACTTGAGGTCAGGAGTTCGAGTCCAGACTGGCCTACATGGTGAAACCCTGTCTCTACCAAAAATACAAAAATTAACTGGGCGTGGTTGTGGGCACTTGTAATCCCGCTACTCGGAAGGCTGAGGCAGAAGAATCGCTTGAATCCAGGAAGCAGAGGTGGCAATGAGCTGAGATCGTGCCACTGCACTCCAGACTGGGTGACAGAGTGAAACTCTCTCTTACCACCTGCCCCCACCACACACACAGACACAAAAGTCTTTACTTTAGTAATTTTAATGGTTTACTGTTGACCATTCCCACAAATGTAACTGATTGATCAACTTCAGAAGAAGGAGTATCTTGGAACTCACCCACCTGCACTGTCCTCATTTCCAGTACTGAGGAAAACTCAGCACTTTGCAATTTTTTATATTTCATTCCAGGTCACTAATACTCAAGGAAAATTGTGTTTTTCACAAAATTGCCTTACAAGTGAAGGAGCGAATGGAAACATATGTTTTTAAACCTTTTACTTCTTCACATTAAGTCATTCTATTTACACAGTTAGATAAAGATATAAATTTAGAGTTTTTAGATATTTGAGGGTGAAGATAAAAATGTAAAATAATTTTCAGAAGAGAAAAATGGCATTATCACTAAATTTGTCATATATTCGGTACAAAATATCTCTTACCAATCTCACTCTTACATCACTGATAATACGAAACAGGTAAGAAGTAGAAACAGTTTGGATAGACAAAAGCTAAAATAACAAAATGCTTTTGTTGTTGAAGATACTGGTAAGCAAATCCATTACAAAGAAAATTCTTCATAGAAGAGTTTTATGGCAACAGGATTTTCTGTGTAAATGATCTAAGATCTTCTAGAACATCACTCTAAAGGAAAGCATCATGCTTATTAAAATTAAATATTGTTTGCATGTGATATTAAGATCATTTATAAAATAACTTGGAACATAAAATAAATGAAGACTCATGGCTATGAAATTGCCACTCCCTGTTTTAAAAGCAGATAGCTTAGTATAAACTGGCTGTCTGCCTGAGGATTTTTTTATTAATGTGATTTTCCCATTTTCCATTTTGAATTTGGTTGTTTCTTGGTGTGCCTTACTGGTGCAGACTTTGATGTGTAGTAAATAAATTGAGTAGACTGTTAATATAACCGTCCTGTCTGAAATAGGTATAAAATAAGAATTCAGTCTGGAGAAGTTCAAACTATGCTTTGAAGAAAAATAAACCTAGGTAACAATAATGCTGAAAGTACACCAAGTAAACTGCAAATTAAATATTTTTGCAATAGGTCAATCCCCAAATCCCCTATCTTACTTTTCAAATAAGAAAATTGTATTCATACATATGATATGTGCTCCAGTCTTGAAGTGTTAATGCCAATGTCTGAATAACACTATCAGAGTTTCAATCAAAAAATGAAATTTGTGTTGATGTTGAAGTGACATTTTTTCTTAAGTGCAGTGATGAATTTACTAGGCATATGAAGGAAAGTAATCCTCTATCTTTTTCTCTGACAAATATTTAATGGAACAGCAGTAGCTGTAAATGCTGGTGGCCTTAACTTTAAATTGAAATGTCAAATATAGTACCCAAATCTGAAAATATCTATTCAGATAATACATTTTTAAAATCAAAGAAATCAGAGTTACCCTTATAAAAAGATGTTTTAACATCTACTAGTGCACTCAAGATGTAAAGAATTTCAGAAAAAAAACTTCTTAATCATGCAATAATGCTAAGGTTACTGTAGCTTGCCATTAGTTGTGCATGCCTGTATCAAAGTTATGTATGAGGCATCCATTCTTCCTAGTACTGAGTTGCTAGACAAGTGGAAAACAAGAATATTTTTAAATTGGAAAATCTCTCAGATCATAGTGGGGAGAATAAAAGAGAGAACCAGGCAAGACCAGAATTAGAATATAGAGAATCTTGCTGCTACAAATGTTATTTTAAATGAATAATCTCAAAGCTTTACTTGTTGTCTTTTGTAATATCTACAATCATGTGCCACATGCAATGTTTTGGTCAACAACAGACCACCTATATGACAGTGGCCACATAAAATCATAATGGAGCTAAAAATTCCTATCACCTAGTGATGTCATGACCATTGTGACATCATAGTAAGATGCATTACTCATGTGTTTGTGGTGATGCTGATGTAGACAAACATCTACTACTGCTCTGCCCCTTGTATAGAACTATAGCACATACAATGCTGTACAGTGCATAATACTTGATAATGGAAAGTGACTATGTTACTGGCTTAAATATTTATTATACTGTGCTTCTTATGGTTACTTTTGAGTGCGTGCTTTTCCCTTTTTTTTTTTTTAAGATAACTATAAAAGAGCCTCAGGCATGTCCTTCATAAGCATTCTAAAAGAAGGCATTGTTATCATAGGTAATGATAGATCCATGCACGCGATTGCCCCTGAAGATCCCACAGTAGGACAAGATGTGAAGGTGGAAGAAACTGGTATTGATGATCCTGACCCTGTGTAGACCTAGGCTAATGTGTGTGTCTTAGATTTTAAGAAAAAATTTACAAACTAAAAAAAAAGAAAAAAATTAAAAACAGTAAAAAGCTTGTAAGGCCGGGCGCGGTGGCTCACGCCTGTAATCTCAGCACTTTGGGAGGCTGAGGCAGGCGGATCACGAGGTCAGGAGATCAAGACCATCCTGGCTAACACGGTAAAACCCCGTCTCTACTAAAAAAAAATACAAAAAAATTAGCCGGGCGTGGTGGCGGGCGCCTGTAGTCCCAGCTACTTGGGAGGCTGAGGCATGAGAATGGCGTGAACCCCGGAGGCAGAGCTTGTAGTGAGCCGAGATCCGGCCACTGCACTCCAGCCTGGGCGACTGAGCAAGACTCCGTCTCAAAAAAAAAAGAAAAGAGAAAAGAAAAAAGCTTGTAGAATAAGGATATAAAGACAGAAAATCTTTTTTATACAGCTATGCAATGTGTTTGTGTTTTCAGCCAAGTGTTATTACAAGAGTCAAAAAGTTTTAAAAAATTAAAAGTTTAGAAAGTAAAAATGGTAAGCTAAGGGTAATTTATCATTGAAGAAAGAAACATATTTTCAAAGTCTAGAGTAGTGTCCTAGGCCTTCCCATCCACTCACCACTCACTCATTAACCTGCCCAGAGCAACTACCAGTCTTGCTAGCTCCATTCATGGTAAATGCCCTATATACCTGTAACACTTTCTATCTTCTATCTTTTGCTGTACCTTTTCTATGTTTAAATATGTTCATATACACAAATACTTACTATTTTATTATAATTGCCTACAATCATTTAGTACAATAACGTGCTATGCATGTTTGTAGCATAGGTGCAACAGGCTATATCATTCAGCCTGGGTATGTAGTACCCTACACCATCAAGGTCTGTATCAGTATACTCTATGCTGTTCACACAGTGACAAAATCGCCTAACAATGCATTTCTCAGAAGGTAGCCCCATCATTAAGTGATGCGTAACTGTATTTATGTATTTTGCTTATAGATTATACTTTGTGTCATTATTCACATGGGGATATACTCCCTATGACAGAGGAAAAAAGTTTAAGGAAATCTCTTTGAACTGTGTACAAAAGATTTTACAAAACTGGCAAACCACCAGTTGCTTATTCCTTATTCTCATGGAGCTGACTGGTAAAAACAAAGGGAAGCACTGACTTATAGCAAGTCTCTTACAAACCTATTTAAGATCAATGCTAAATCCTTTATTGGCAAGGTGGAAAAGATAAAAATGCCTTTTATTCATTTATTTATATATTTGATTTATTTATTTATTTATTTTTGTTTGAGACAGAGTCTGTCACTCTTTCGCCCAGGCTGGAGTGCAGTGGCGCAATCTCAGCTCACTGCAAGCTCCGCCTCCCGGGTTCATGCTATTCTCCTGCCTCAGCCTCCAGAGTAGCTGGGACTACAGGCGCCTGCCACCTCGCCCGGCTAATTTTTTGTATTTTTAGTTGAGACGGGGTTTCACCCTGTTAGTCAGGATGGTCTGCATCTCCTGACCTCGTGATCCACCCACCTTAGCCTCCCAAAGTGCTGATATTACAGGCGTGAGTCACCGCGCCTGGCCAAAAATGCATTTTAAACTTGAACGTTAAATCTCAAAAGTACAAATATGTCATAATCTCAAAATCTGAACTTAGGGTCTTCTATGACTTACGAAAATTAGGAAACTATTATTTTAAAACAAAGTTCACACCTTACAATAGCTAGAAATAATTCCATTGCCGTTGCGCATGTCTAGCGTTTCTTCAGAAAACATTGGGTACTTAACTTTATATCAAGTATAGTGTTCCTCACTGGAGAGCAAAAGATAAATTAATATATATTCAGATAAACCCTGTAGGGTATCTTTGCAGACTATTACCCATGCATTCCTCTGAATTCCACAGTATTCACAATTTCTGACATATAGTGTAGCTAGATTTTTCTCTTTTAGGCTTGATTTTCAATTTACCAATTTATATGCTTAATAAAATTCTTCTCAGCTCTTTTTTAAAAATATACATCCTCGATTTCTCTCCTAGTCATGCACATGTTTTCCTCTACTCTCTCGTACATGTGAGGAATAATTATAATCACTGTTTTGGCATTCTTGTCTTAGTTCAATCATCTTTTTCAGCTACCTCTCATGCTTCTACAATTCATTATTGACCCAAAGGCTTAAGGGGATTCCCTCTTCAGATTTCCTTTTTACTATGAAACTCCTTCCTCTCTGGTAGTCTGCTCCACAAATGCTGGCTACTTTGGCCTCTGTAAACTCTAATCTCTTCTTCCTCAACTCTGCAAGACTGTCAGGCTCTGATGAGGTTTCCCATCCTGTGCAATGGCCTGAAAATTCCAGGTAGTGAGCCGAGGTCCCTATTAATCCAACTTGGACAGAAGTGGAAGCACAAGGCATATGTTAAATAACCTGCATTAAAGTAATATTGACCAAAGAACTAAGGAGATATTCTTTACCGCTAACAACACTGAGATTTGTTTTTAACCTGAAGAGAAGTGTAAAATTGAGCAAATGAATTTTCAAACCTGAGGAAAATATTTCCTATGTTTTCAAGACCTTCTAAGACTTGCACCTGAGTTCCTGGCAATGTGAGAAATCAAAGGGCCGTCAAAACCTATGCCTCTGCTGGGGTGAATTATGTGCTGAAATTTTCAAAGGCAGGGGGAAGAATTTTCAGTAACGGTGGTCACAGAAGAAGGACATATAACCCTCACTTATAACTGTGACAGGTAACTGGAATTTTCTTCAGCTTCTTTCTTCACAGAACAAAATCTTGGCATAGTTTGTCAAACATGTTTGCCTCCCTTGTTGGAAACTGAAAAGAGCTAGTAATAGTCTCTTTGTTGTCGTATCTCAACAAGACCAAAGGATCTTTTAACCCTTCATCAAAAGTTTCATTTATAATGTTTCCATAAATTTGTCTTGACTTCTAACTTCCTTCAGTATAATAACAGTACCCACTGTGTACCAGCTTCCTTATCTATGGACTGGACTCAGTTTGAAAAGAAGCAATTCTTACAGTCTAATAAAAAGGAAAATACTGCAAAATGGATGCACAAACTCACAAGCATATCTGAAACAACAACTTGAAGTTATAAAACATGGGCAACTTTCACTGGGTAAATGAGAGGATGAAGTAGTAAGATATTGTTTAATTCTTCTACATGACTTTTACCCAAGCTAAAGAGTTAATAGCAGTAATAATAGTTATTATTATTTTTGATCCTAGTATCATGGTTGATACAAATCTGCATCTACAAGATTTTTTTTAAATGTACCTAAGAGCTATAGAAAAAAATCAAAAATTGAATTTAAACCTGGGTATCTTATATTTATGTTACAAAAGCTCATTAGCTGTAGGTCATTAGCTTCTTATACAATCATCCAGTCAGGAAAAGAAACACCAAGCCGAACATTGAGAAGTAAGACTTTTCTTATCAGCTAATCCACCTATGAGTCATTACATATAATTTTGTAATCTGTTGAGGTTTTCTTGAGCCAGATATTTGACTTCTGTTTATTGATAAACTATCAACACCCTCTTTCTTCTCAGGCAGTCTTTCCACTCCTAAAAGGCAAGAATGTTACCCTCGTCTTTAGCTGCCCACATCTCAGTACTCAAGTGCTCTGTGATGGTTGATCCTCCAAACCCACCCACTAAGTCCCATTCTCCACTCCTCCTCAGACATTGAGACACCAATAGGCAGGTGTTTGGGAACAGAAAAACCTTTCTTACCCTCTCAACTCATGCTCTCTCATAAGCCTGCTAGATTTGATCACCCACAGGCTGGCTCTTGATCAAAATCTAGATCCATATATCTTAAAGCAACTTACAGACTTTTGAATTTAACTACCCTTTTTAACTTTCCAGAATAGGAGGCCAAGTCAGAGACAAGCTAAATGACTGGTTCCAGGTAAGCCAGCAATAGAATTGTCCAGATAGAAGTCAAAGTTACATCTTCTAATTCCAACTCTAATTCATAATCCCCCCCACCTGACCCACAAGATGTTTCAAGCTGTGGCATGTAGACTTCATGTGACCAAAGGTTTTCTTTAGCATCCATTGTTTTTCTTTTATTTGAATTAGCAACCATTTTTTTTTAAAAAACTTAAGTATATTTCCCATAAAAATGGAGATGTTTTCCTTAAGTAAATGGCAGATCCAGTGACAATGGCTGCATTTCCACATGGCAGCCATCTGCTGCAACTAAGAGAACAGTTTTGATTTCAGTGTCCACCATTCCTTATTGTCACCCTGGCATAGAGGCTGAGTTTGTTATTTTATGTCAAGCTCATGTCACTCACTTATGTGACTAGGTTGCCCCATAGGCATTTATGTTTGAGACCTTTGTAACATACGCTATTTACTTGCTCTACAAGTGTTAATTATATACTGAGTTAATTATATACTGAGTCAGAGTATTAAAAAATAGATGCATAGGAATACTAATGATATTTGTAAAATGATTTTGTATTCTGAAACTTTGCTGAAGTTGTTTATGAGCTGAAGTAGCTTTTGGGCTAAGACTATGGGGTTTTCTAGATATAGAATCATATCATTTGCAAACAGGGATGGTTTGACTTCCTCTCTTCCTTCTTGGATGCCCTTTTTTTCTTTATCCTGCCTGATTGCTCTGATCAAGACTTCCAATACTGTGTTGAATAGGAGTGGTGAGAAGGGCCATCCTTGTCTTGTGCCAGGTTTTAAGGGAAATTCTTCCAGCTTTCACCCATTTAGTATGATGTTGACTGTTGGTTTGTGATTTAAGGCCCTTATTAATTTGAGGTATGTTCCTTCAATATGTAAATTTTTGAGAGTTTACAACATGAAAGGATGTTGAATTTTATCAAAAGCCTTTTATGCGTCTATTGAGGCCATCATGAAGTTTTTATCTTTAGTTCTGTTTGTGGGATGGATTCACATTTATTGATTTGCATACATTGAACCAACCTTACATCACAGAAATAAAGCCTACTTGATTATGATGGATTCGATTTTTTGATGTGCAGTTAGATTCAGTTTGGGTTTGCAAGTATTTTGTTAAGGTTTTTAAAACGCTGGAAGGCACCCTAGACAATACCATTCTTGACATAGGAACCGGAAAATAATTCATGACAAAGATGCCAAAAGCAATTGCAACAAAATCAAAAATTGACAAAATGCGATCTAATTAAACTTAAGAGCTTCTGCACAGCAAAAGGAAATAAGGGTAAACAGACAACGTAGAGAATGGGAGAAAATATCTGCAAAATATGTGACAAAGGTCTAATATCCAGCATCTGTAAGAAACAAACAAATTTACAAGAAAAATTCAAACAACCTTATTAAAAACTGAGTCATATGGTTTGAATTTGTGTCCCTACCCAAATCTCATGTCAAGTTTTAATCCTAAGTTTTGGAAGAGGGTCCTGGTGGGAGGTGATTTAGTCATGGGGGCGGATTTCTTCCTTGCTGTTCTCATGATAGTGAATGAGTTCTCACAATATTTAATTGTTTAAAAGTGTGTGGCACCTCTGCCCTCTCTGTCTTCCTGCTTCAGCCATGTAAGATGTGCCTCCTTCCTCTTTGCTTTCTGCCATGATTGTAAGTTTCCCAGTACCTCCCCAGCCATGTTTCCTGCACAGCCTACAGAACCATGAGCCAATTAAAGCTTTTTCCTTTATAAATTACCCAGTCTCATGTAGTTCTTCTTAGTAATGCGATAATGAAGTAATACAGAACATTGGTACTGGGAGAAGGGTATTTCTATAAAGATACCTGAAAATGTGGATGCAGGTTTGGAACTGGGTAAGGGGCAGAGGTTGGAACAGTTTGGAGGACTCTGAAGAAGTTTGGAAATTCCTAGAGATTTGTTAAATTGTTGTGACCAAAATGCTGATAGTGATATGGACAATAAAGTCCAGGGTGAGGTAGTCTCAGATGGAAATGAGGAACTTATTGGGAACTGGAATAAAGGTCATTCTTGCTATGCTTTAGCAAAGAGATTGGTGGCATCGTGTCCCTGCTCTAGAGATCTGTGGAATTTTGAACTTCAGAGCGATGATTTAGGGTATCTGGCAAAAGAAATTTCCAAGTGGCAAAGCACTCAAGATGTGGCCTGGCTCCTAACAGCATATTCTTATATTTGTGAGCAAAGAGATAATCTGAATCTTAAACTGAAACTTATATTTAAAAGAAAAGCAGAGCATACACGTGTGGAAAATTTATAGCCTGGCCATGTGGTAGAAAAGAAAAACCCATGTTTGGGGGAAGAATTCAAGCCAGCTACAGAAATTTGCATAAGTAAAGAGGAGCCAAATGTTAATGGCCAAGACAATGAAAAAAATGCCTTGAAGTTATTTCAAAGACCTTCTCAATAGATACTCCCATCACAGGCCGGGAGGCTTAGGAAGGAAGAATGGTTTCATGGACTGGTCCCAGGCCCGCTGCCCTAAACAACCTCAAGACACTGCTTCCTTGTCCCAGCTGCTCCAGCTCCAGTCATGGCTAAAAAGGCTTCAGATATGTCTCAGGCCAGTGCTCCAGAGGGTGAAAGCCATAAGCTTTGGCAGCTTCCACATGGTATTAAGCCTGTGGGTGCACAGAAGGTGAGAGTTCAATCTTAGGATCCTCCACCCAGATTTCAGAGGATGTATGGAAATGCCTGAATGTCCAGGCAGAAGTCTGGTGCAGGGGCAGAGCTCTTATGGAGAACCTTTACCAGGGTAGTGCACAGGGGAAATGTGGGGTTGGAGCCACCACGCAGAGTCCTCACTGGGGCACTGCCTACTAGAGCTGTGAGAAGAGGGCCACTGTCCTCCAAACCCAAGAATAGTAGATCCAACAGCTTGCACCATGTACCTGGAGAAGCCTCAGGCACTCAGTGCCAGCCTGTAAAAGCAGCCACAGGGGCTGTTCCCTGCAGAGCCACAGGGGTGGAGCTGCCCAAAAACTTGGGAGCCTACCCCTTGTATCAGTGTGGACTAGATGTGAGACACAGGATCAAAAAAGATTATTTGGGAGCTTTAGGATTCAATTGACTAACATGCTGGGTTTTGGACTTGCATGGATCCTATAGCCAGTTGTTATTGGCAGATCCCCACCTTTGGAAAGGGAGTATTTACTCAATGTCTATACCTACATTTTATCTTGGAAGTAACTAACTTGTTTTTGATTTCACAGGCTCACAGGCAGAAAGGACTTGCTTTGTTTCAGATGAGACTCTGGACTGTGGACTTTTGAGTTAATGCTGAAATGATTTAAAACTCGGGAAACTGTTGGGAAGAGGTAGTTTTATTTTTCAATGTGAGAATAACATGAAATTTGGTAGGTGCCAGGTGCAGAATGATACAGTTTGGATTTGTGTCACCACCCATATCTCAAGTCAAATTGTAACCCCCAGTGTTGGAGGAGGGGCCTAGAAGGAGGTGATTGGATCATGGGGGCATATTTCCCTCTTGCTGTTCTTGTGATAGTGAATTCTTATGAGATCTAGTTGTTTAAACACAGGTAGCACCTCTCCTCTCTTTCTTCTTCTGCTCTGGCCAGGTAAAATATGCCTCCTTCCTCTTCGCCTTTTGCCTTGGTTATAAGTTTCCTTAGACCTCCCAAACTAAGTTTCCTATACAGCCTTCAGAACCATCAGATGATTAAACCTTTTTTTCTTTATAAATTACCCAGTCTTGGGTACTTCTTTATAGCAATGCGCAAATGAACTAATACAATGTGCAAAGGACATGAACACACAGTTTTCAAAAGAAGACATACATGTGGCCAACAAACATATGATAAAATGCTCAATATTACTGATCATTAGAGAAATGCAAGTAAAAACCACAATGAAATATCATCTCACACCAGTGACATGGCTATTCTTAAAAAGTCAAAAAGTAACAGATGCTGGTGAGGTTGCGGAAAAAATGGAACACTTTTACTCTGTTGGTAGGAGTGTGAATTAGTTCAACCATTGTGGAAAGCAGTGTGGCAATTCCCCAGAGAGATAAAAACAGAACTACCATTCGACTCAGAAATCCCATTGCTAGGTATATACCCAAAGGAATATAAATCATCCTGCCATAAAGACACATGCACATGTATGTCCCTTGCAGTACTATTAACAATAGCGAAGACATGGAATTAACCTAAATGCCCATTAATGATAGACTGGATAAAGAAAATGTGGTACATATACATCATGAAATACTATGAAAGAAGAAGAAAGAACAAGATCAACTCCTTTGCAGGAACATGGATGGAGATGAAGGCCATTATCCATAGCAAACTAACGCAGGAACAGAAAACCAAATACCACGTGTTCTCACTTGTAAATGGGCACTAAATGATAAGAATACATGAACATAACAGACGATGGGAAACAAAAGACACTGTGGTCTACTTGAAGGAGGGGTAGGGAGGAAGAAGAGTATTAAAAAAAATAACTCTTGAGTACTAGACTGAGTACTTGGATGACTAAATAATGTATACAACAAACATCTGTGACACCAGTTTACCTACATAACAACCCTGCATATATACCCCTAGACCTAGAGCAGAAAGTAAATAAAAATTGGTCCTCTCTTCCTCTTCTCTGAAAATGACATTTTCCTCCTCCTAATTTCTTGGGCTGAATACCACAGTCATCTCAGACTTTCTGTTTCACTTACACCTATATCCAAACCATCAATAAATCTTTTTAGCTTTGTCTTTAAAATACATTCAAAGGCCAACAACTTTCCACCACCTGTCCAAGTAGGGGGTCTGGTCTAAGATACTATTATTTCTGATCTGGAATATGTAAATAACATAACTGGTTTTTCTATTTCGACTTTTGCTACTCTGGACCAAATACTGCAATAGCACTGCATAAAAGTCAACAGTAGCTCTCATCTTACTCTGAGTTAAAGCTAAATAATTTTATTAGGGCCAGCAATGCCTACTTGGTCTGTTTCCCTCCTCCTACTCTTATTTCCCACATCTCTTTCTCTGGTTCATTCCTCTCCTGCCACCCTGGATACCTTGCTATCTTGGTCATGTTATAGACTAAGTGTGTGATTTCTCAATAACATTTGTGAAAAAAATAATTAAATAAATTAAATTGTTAATACATTAGGACTACACTGGATAGTTCTGGCCAGGTAGGACTTTGGAAACAAGAAGGGAAGTTATCCATTGTAAGAGAAAGAAAAGCCCAGTGGTAGAGAATCTAATACACAAACAAACAAAAAACAGTCATGCCAAATAGAAATGATGATGGGAAAGAAGGTCAAAGGAGTTTGTGTATTCAGGGCAGTGATCATAAAGAGACAATATGAGTCTAAGTAAAATAATGAGAAACATGAGGAAAGCAATTTAGCAAAACAAAAAAATATGATAGTGTCAACAAATGATAGATTCTGGCGGAATCAAATAATTGTTTCATTGAGAGTATTAGACATAGAATGAAGGAGGTGGTGAGTAGTGAGTGGGTGCTTGAAATTGAAATTTGGGGTATGGCTCTTATCGGTAATAACAAAATCTAATATATGCCCATGAAGTGGATGGTTGATGTTAATGGGGGACAAGAAATGAAGAAGTCGGCATGTTGAATTGATTATGTAGGTAGGTATTGAAATCATCAAAAAAGGAACAGAAATTATTTGAGAGAGAAATACAGTAAGGCAAGTGTCAAAATCTTTGGTAAATAAAGAGGAAAAACAGGGAGCATGGGGATCACTGTAAAAATGAGGGGAACATATGATATAATCTGATGGCATGTGCCCCACAGAGGCTCAATGGTCTGTAAGCAGCAATGCAAAGCAAGAAGGAATGCTCCCTCTCCAGGCTAGTGGTTAGGAAGACAAGGGTGATAAAGCCAGAGTCTGCAGGGGGAGCAGTGTCCTTAGGTTTTAATACTGCAGATTCAGATGAGGTTTCCTCAGATAACTTAAAATATAATAAGGTTATGGATCGCTTATTTTTATGTAGCTTCATATAAACTACTTTCTTTATTGAGTACTGAATTTTGATTTCCCAGTTTTCAATAGAGAGTTATATTGAAAACAAACCACAAAACCTCTAAGAGAACTTAAATTTTTAATGAGAATTTTTCTTCAAATAGATTAAATATATACATCTATGTATACATATATATTAATTTCATTAATAACATAGACTTTTATAACATTTAGGCATAGAACTGCAGAATATTTAAGCTAATCTGCATAAAACCTACTTCAATCTATTAATTGCTCCTCAAGGAGGTAACTCAAATGTAAAGCATCTAATTCCATCTCCCTTCATCATCAGTTACTTCTCTTACTCTTCTCTCCAATTGAATACCACCCTCTCTTTTACAGACTACGTTCACGGGCACTCTAAGACTATTTTAAGGCTAGGACGTTTGCACGAGTATTACATATGCCTGGAATGTTCTTCCTCCATTTTTTCCCATGGCTGGCTTTTGTGACTCGGATCTCAGTTTAAATCCCATCTCATCAGTTATGATTCTCTGACCTCCCAGAATACAGTAGCTTTCCAATTCATTCAGTAGTATGCACTCTTTTAAATCTTACCATTACCTAGTTTTATGTTTGTTTGTTTTCTTATTTAGTTCTTGCTCCAGGTATTGGAAACAATCACCACTATCATTGACTAGAATACTGCTAGGTACATAGTAAATTTTCTGTAATACTTGATGAATTAAGGAATAAATTATGAATGATAGTCTAAAATTGTGCAAAATGGGTTTTTGTCGCATTACTGCTATTGATTAGTCAAAATTATCAAAATCATCTATTTAACCTGTTAGTAACTGATAAAGTGGGAAAAGGAGCAAAACTTGTGGTAACATGCTTTAAACTATTTTTAAAAGAAGTCATATTAATCTTAGTTATATTACTATTATTGTATCAATAGGAAGTAGCAATTATAAAGAATCCATGATTTAATATGAAATAGCATGATTTCTTTGTGGAAAAGTATATCAATACAACTTATTATCAGAATTACTTGTCAAATTATAGAACAAAAGCTTTACAGTCTACAAGTTCAGGGCACACATAACTTTCTAATCACCACATTGTGAATTACGTTTTGACAAGGTCAAACATGAAACATGTGTTAAAATGTTGGTAACAAGACTTATTAATAGAATGCATGGATAAAATGGCTGACAAATGTATTAACTTTATTCCTTTGAACATTGGCATATAATGACTCCTAAAAAATTACTGTTACAAAAAAGACACGTATTTCAATTCAAAACAGCTAACTACTCTTAGTTGTACACAGTGTAAATTTTGAACATTATTAACTCATGTTCTATAGAAATAAATTTTAAATAACCTCAAAATGCCTTAATAGGTTTTGGAATAGAATAGAGAATCATTTATTACCAGGTGTTTAGTGGTAAGATAATAAAGTAAACATTTAGCCATCTCCCAAAACTGCTAAGACTGTAATCATCGTTTATTTTTGAACCTCAAAAACCAATCATTGGAATAATCTTAAACGTCTGTGCATGATATATTCTGGTTGTTTATATATACTTTGCTTTATATTTAGTTATTTACTTAGTAATTTTTAATAATAACTTTTGCTCCATAAATCTACCAGTCAAAAAGAAAAGTTAAAACAAACCAAAATTTTCCTTTCAATCCTACCTCTCCGTTTTATAATCTGAAACAAACTGAGAATCTTTCCATTCCCATGCTTGTCCTTTCCTTTCTTTTTAGTCAGATATTACTTTATATGAAAGATTTCATGATGCATGCAGTCTTTAGGAACATACTTCTATATTTTTTCAAGATAAATCCATGTTGTTGTATACCATTATATTTCTTTTTTAAAAAACTCATATCATCATATGACTTTGTGGCAGTATCACCACTGATACACATTTCAATTGTTTCTAGACTTTTGCTATTGTGTACAGCACCACCATCAATTTTTTCTCCATTATCTTCCTATCTTATCTTGCAAACAGGTGTACATGGGCAGGCATTGCTCTTGGATATATACCAAAGATGTCTGGGTTTTCAAGTGCATAAATATTTTAATTTTGGTTAAGAAAATAAAACTATTTTCAAAACTGGTTTACTAATATATACTTCCACCAGTGATATAACAAGACACCATAGATACACATCTTCTCCAACACTGTTATTCCAGACTTCACATTCTTGACAATGCGATGGGTGGAAAATGGCATGACTATCTTTATTAGAATCTTCATGATCAATACTGTTAATGCCTATCACATGTTTACTGATCACATGCATTTTTATTTTTGTGAAATATCTACTTATGTCTTTCGGCAGTTTTCCATTGAATTATTGGCACTTTCTTATTCATTTTTAAGAGTTCTTTATGTGTTCTTGACACTAATACTTTGCTGATTGTGTACAATTATCCAAGTTTGTAACCTAGCTTCTTGCTTAGTTTATGGTAGCACTTTAAGAATTAATTCTCTTAATATAAGTAAATGCAACATTTCCTGTTATAACCAACCTTTTTATGAATAACACATATTACTTGAATCTAATAGATATTCATTTATATTTTTAGCCATGTTTTTTGACATTTTTACATAAAAATTTTTGGTGTCAATATATGAGTTATTCAATGTTTTTCATACATCTTTCAGGTTCATTTGTGGAATAGCCCTTTCTCTGTCGCACTGACATGGCATGCCAATTTTGTCATATAATGAAGTTCCACGCAAGCATGGTTCTGTTTCTCAGCATTCTGACTGTTTCTTCACCTATGCCACACTGAGTAACCAAAGCTCAAGAGTTGTCATCCGGTTTAACAGGTATCTCATCACTTCTCTTCTTCTGAGCATCTTATATATTCTTTGTTCTTTACTCTTCCACAAAAATCTTAAAATCACATTCTTGAGTTTTATAAATAATTACTTTGGAACTTTGATTGTAATAACACTGATCAATTTAGAAAGAATCACTATTTCACACTATTGTCATCTTGCCCATGAACATGATATGTCCTAATTGGTTCTTCTAATTCGTATCATTTTCTCTGTATTTTTTACATCATAGATTTATTCTTAGATGCTTGATATTCTCTTATACAATTTTAAGTTATATATTATCTTTAATTAAACTTTCTACTTTGCTGCCTTTGTATAAAAATGCAACTGAAATTTCGATAGTAATTTTCTTTTTACATCTATTTTTATCTACAATCTTGTTAAACACTTGTATTATATCAAATAATTTGTAGGTGGATTCTTTTGTGTATTTTGTGTAAATAACATCAAATGGAAAAATAACTATTTTTTCCTGAATTACAATCCTTATTTTCTTCTTATCTTTATTTTGGTATTGCCTGAGGTAGGGCCTTAAAAACAATGTTGAACAGAAATATTCATTGTGGACTTCATAACCTTGTTTTTGTCTTTCAACATATTGCTTCCAATATTTTAACATTAAATATAATTTTATTTCATATTTTTAATAAATATGCATTAAGTAGAAATCAGTTGCTGATAAATTGTGTTATTTCAAAAAATGTATCAATTTTACCTAATTTTTAAAAATTATATAGTTGTTACTATTCCCACACTATTACTAAAATCTCTACTTTGTATGTAGTATCTTTTCATTTATACATTTGTTATTGTTTGTCTTTTCCTGATAATCTGAATAGAAAAATGTCTATTTTCTTAGGGTTTTAAAAAATATTTTAAAATAATATTTAAAATAAGTGATATGTTATTGAAATAGAAAATAAAAACTGATTTAAAAATATTAACCAAGTACAAAAATGTTTTTCATTGTGGATGTTTGTGCAGCAAAGCTTCTGAAGACTTGTAGGCTTGAGAACAGTGGTTGTATAACTTTATATTGAAATAGCCTTTTTTGTATACAATTTTAACTTGTTATTTTCATCAAAACTTTAAAGTCATTATACCATTGCCTTGTTTCCAGTGTTTGTGTTGAGAAATTTGATATCTATATAATTTTTATTCCTTTATGTGTGACTTATTGTCTCTCTAAACTTTTTGAATTGTCTTGGTCTTTTAAAAACTATTTTATTGTAAATTGATGATTTATAACATATACTTACGGGGTAAAAAAAGTGATGTGATGATTTATATATACAATGTGTAATAAAATTAAGCTAATTAATACACATGTCAAATACATCAATTGTGTGGTAAGAACATTTGCAATTTACTCTTCGCAATTTTGAAATTACAGTACATTATTTTCAACTATATTCACCATGCTATGCAATAGATCTGAGCAAACAAGAACTTCCTTCTGTCTGAGATTTTGGGCCATTTGACCATAATCTCTCTATTCTCCCCAGCTTCCAATCTCTGTAACTATCTTTGTGCTCTGCTTCTATGAGTTCAGTTGTTTTAGATTCCAAACATAAAGGAGAACATGTATTTCCCTTTCTGTGCCTGCCATATTTTACTTAGCATATTTCATTTATTTCTCTATTGACTAATTGTTCTGGTAAGGACTTTCAATACTATGTTGAATAGGAGTGGTGAAAGTGGACATCCTCGTCTTGTTCCAGAACTTAAAGGAAAGCCTTCCAATTTTTTACCATTGAGTACAGTGTTAGCTGTGGACCTCTCATATATGGCCTTAAATGTGTTAAGGTACATTCTTTCTACACTAAATCTGTGAGAGTTTTTTTTATCATGAAAATTGTTGAATTTTGTCAAGTGCTTTTTTCTGCGTCTAGTAAGATAATGAGACGGTTTTTGTCTTTCATTCTGTTAATGTGATGTATCACAGTTACTGATTTACTTATGTTGAAGCCTCCTGTGTCTCGGGAGAAACGCCACTTGATCATGATGGATGAGCCCTTTAATGTGTTGATAAATTCAGTTTGGTGGAATATAATGGAGGATTTTCATGTCTATGTTCATCAAGGATATTGACCTGTAGTTTTATCTTCTTGTAATGTCCTTGTCTGACTTTGGTATCAGGGAAATGCTGACTTGATAAATGAGTTTAAAAAGAGTCCCTCCTCTTCAATTTTTGGGAAGACTTTGGGAAGAATTAGTATTAGTTATTAAAAAAACTGGTAGAATTCAACCATGAGCCATCAGGTCTTGGGTTTTTCTTTGATGGGAAAATTTTTATTACTGATTTAATCTCCTTACTTGTCATTGGCCATTTCAGATTTTTTATTTCTGCACAATTCAATCTTGGTAGGTTGCATATGCCTAGGAATATATTCGTTTCTTCTAGGTTATCCAATTTGTTGCTATATAATTATTTGTAACAGTTGCTTATGATTCTATTATGTGATATCAGTTCTAATGTCTCTATTTTCACCTCTGATTTTGAGTCTTCTTTTTTCTAGTTATTACAGCTAAATGTTCGTTTTGTTTGCGTTTAAAAAAAATACAACTGGCTGGGAGCGGTGGCTAACACCTGTAATCCCAACACTTTGGGAGGCCAAGGCGGGCGGATCACCTGAGGTTGGGAGTTCGAGACCAGCCTCACCAACATGGAGAAACCTTGTCTCTACTAAAACTATAAAAAATGAAAAATGAGCCAGCCATCAGGGCGCATGCCTGTAATCCCAGCTACTGGGGAGGCAGAGGTAGCAGAATTGCTTGAACCTGGGAGGTGGAGGTTGCAGGGAGCCGAGATCATGCCATTGCACTCCAGCCTGGGCAACAAGAGCGAAACTCTGTCTCAAAATAAATAAATAAATAAAATGAAAATTTAAAAAAAGACACTAGTTTTATTAATCTTTTGTATTCTTTTGCTAGTCTGTGTTTCATTTACTTCGATTCCAATCTTCATTATTTCTTTCCTTCGCCTATCTTTGTATTTAGTTTTTTTTCCTCTACCTCTTTGACAAATAAGATTAAGTTGTTTGAAATCTGCTTTTTAGGTAAACATTTATCATTATAAACTTTCCTCTTAGAACTTCTTTTGCTGTATTCCATAAGTTTTGGCACTTTGCATTTCCATTTTTGTTTGTCGCAAGATTTTTTTTTTTAATTTTATTGACCCATTAGTTGTTCAGGAATATGTTGTTTAATGTATATGTATTTGTGAATTTTCTGAAATTCCTCATTGATTTCTAATTTCATAGCATTGTGAGTCAGAAAAGGTACTTGATAAAACTTCAAATTTCTTGAGAAAATTCAGACTTTTGTCCTAATAGGTGATCTATCCTGGAAAACGTTCTCCGTGTGCTCAAGAATATTGTGTATGCTGTTGCTAATGGATGGAATGTTCTGTATATGTCTGTTAGGTCCATTTGATCTAATGTGTTTTCTTATTAATTTTCTATCTGAATAATCAGTCCATTGTTAAAAGTGATATATTAAAGTCTCTTACTATTATTGTATGGCAATCTCTTTCTCTCAAGGTCATTTCATATTTGTTTTACATTTTTAGGTGCTCCAATGTTAAGTATATGTGCACTTACTATTGTTACATCCTGTTGATAAATTGACCCCTTTATCATCATATAATGTTCTTATGTGTCTCCTATTTCAGTTTTTGAGCTTTTTTGTTTTCATTTGCATGGAATATCTTTTTCCATCCCTTCATTTTCAGTCTGTGTGTGTCCTAAAATACAAGGTGAGGCTCCTACAGGCAGTGAATAATTGGGGCTTGTTTATCCTTTCAGTTACTCTTTTTTGGAGGATTTAATGTATTTATACTCAAGGTAATTATTGATAGGCAAGGACTTACTACTACCATTTTATTAACTGTTTTCTGGTTGTTGTGTAGATACTTTGTTTCTGCCTCTTATGCTGTCTTCCTTTATGTATTGATTTTTTTCTTAACAAGTGGTATGCTTTGACCGTTCCAATTTTTTGTCCTACTAATAATTTTTGCTTTGTGCTTCTCTGAGGTTTACATATAAGATATGCATATATCAATAACCTATTTCAAACTGATAACTTGCATACAACTCCACACTTTTGCTCCTCCCACACACATTTTACATTGTTGAGGTCAGGTCAGAATTTACATCACTTTGTAATGTGTGTCTCTTGACAATTTATTTCAGTTATAGTTTTCATCTTTTTTTTTTTTCCTCCAACTTCTTGAGATAATTCAGACTTTTGTCCTAATAGATGATCTATACCTAATAGGTAGTCTCACTCTATTGCCCAGGCTGGGGTGCAGTGGCGTGTTCTCGGCTTACTGCGGCAAGCTCTGTCTCCCAGTTTCACACCATTCTCCTGCCTCAGTCTCCTGAGCAGCTGAGACTATAGACACCCGCCACCATGCCTAGCTAATTTTTTGTATTTTTAGTAGAGACGGAGTTTCACCGTGTTAGTCAGGATGGTCTCGATCTCCTGATCTCATGATCTGCCTGCCTCGGCCTCCCAAAGTGCTGGGATTACAGGCATGAGCTACCGCGCCTGGCCTAATAGTTTTGTCTTTTAATTCTTGTTCCAGGGATAAAGTTACATGTGATCATTATGGTACTTGAGTATTCTGAATACATAGCTCTGCTTTATTTCAACCACCGAGTTTTGTACTTTCATATCTATCATTATTAATTTGTGACTTTTTTGTTTCAGCTTAAAGAAGTCCTTTTAGCAATTATTACAAGACTGGTGTAATGGTTACAACATCCCTTCATTTTGACAAAACGACAAACTTTCATTTCTCTGGGAAAGTTTATATTTCCTCCTCATTCCTAAAAGACCAGTTTTCTGATTAAAGTATGTTTGGTTAGAAGCTTGTATTTCTTTAGCGCTTTGAATATGTCATCCCACTCTTTCCTGACCTGCAGTGTTTCTCCTGAGAAATCTGCTGATAGTGACACTTCTTTGTATGTGACGGGTTTCTTATCTTTTGCTGCTCCAGAATTTTTTGTCTTTGATTTTTGGTAGTTTATTATGTGCCTTGATTAACTCCTCTTTCAGTTGTATTTGAGTGGAGACTTCTGTGCTTCCTACACCTGGATGTTGGCATCTATTCACAGAATATGGAAGTTTTTGTTAAGCCCTTATTTATTTAAATATGCTCTATGACCCTTGTTCTCTTTATTCACCTTCTGCAGCTTCTATTGTGTAAAAGCCTGGTCTCTTCATGGTGTCCCATAATTCCTGCAGGATTTTGTTACATTTTTTTTCATTCTTTTGTCTTTTAGCTCCTTTGGATAATTGTAAATTTTGTTTTCCAGCTTACTGCTTTTTTCTGCTGCTTAATCACATCTTCTGTTTAATCTTTCTGTTTTTCATTTCAATCATTGTATTCCTCACCTCTAGGATTTCTATGTTTTAAATTTTTTTCTATTTTGTTGTAAAACTCACTTTGTGAGTTGTGTTCCAAATTTTACATGATTTTTTAATCCATATATTCTTATCGTTTACTGAACTTCTTTAGGAAGTTTATTTGGAATTGCCAGTCATTGCAGAGATCTCCATTCCTTTAGGGCCCATTATTGGAGCTTTATTAGTTTCCCTTGGAGTGTAACGATTCCCTAATTCTTCATAATCCTTGTGTGCTTGCAATGTTGTCTGTGCATTTGAGGAGACAGCCTCCTCTTCTGGTCTTTTTAAATATTACTTGGCAGGAATAGACCCTGGCTATTTAGACTAGCCCATGACTCTGGAAAGGCCAGTTGGTGACAGTCCCAGTCAGGCAGATCTTGTTATGTGTTCTCTAATTCATGGGGTCACTGACTTTGCTCTGATGTCAGGCGGGGCTGCTAGCTGAGTTCTGCCATCCAGCAGAATCGCTGGCAAGGTTCTGCTGTCAGGAAGAGCTGCTGGCTGGATGATGCTTTCCCTTCTATTCAGGCTAGGAAGCGGATGTATTTCCTGGCCGGGAAATTCTACTGTATGGGATCTGCAGTTGAGCAGGGCTACAGGCTGTGCTCTGAGATTAGTCAGTCACTGCTTGGGACAGGCAGGACCAGAGGCTGTGCTCCTTGGAAATACATGACTGAGGACTGCCTGCCACTCAGGTGGAGGCCTGTGGTGAGCTTTTGGCTGAGTGGCCGTTTGCTCTCTCAGGTCAAGCAGGTCTAGCCTCTCTACTTCTCCAAAATGTATGGGGGTGGGAGTGTCCCTGCCTGGGCAGGGTCATTAGGTCATGCTCTGAGGTGAAGCACGGAGATTAGCTATCCAGAGACTCAACGCAAAATGAACTTCTTACCTTACTTATGAAGGCAATCAGCTCAGTTTTAAAGAGTGGTTATAAAGTCAGCTGGTATCACTGATTGAGCTGTCAAGAACACAAAAATACCAGCAAGATTCTGTAGGCTGGTCACTATGAGCTCTGCCTCCTTTGTTTCTATCTGACCCCAGGCAGTTTATGCCTTTAACCCCACTGTTCCCCATGAGTTGAGACGGAAGTGGGCTTTCGGGGAGGTGTCTCAGAGTGCTAGGGAAGATTGGATGCCTCCAGTTTTCTTTTCCCCACTGTGGAAACTGTGTGCCCAGGGAAATTCTCTGTCTGGCATTGTGCTGACTGACTTCAGAGGGGATGAAGGACAGCATCATAGTGAGATCATTCCTACTCATCTGTTTTCCTTCAGTTCCACAAATGACATACGTGTCTCAAGACAGTTGCCAAGTATGGAGGTTTTCAAAAAGATGTGTGGTCTGTAGATAGTTGCTAGTTATACTTTCTGTGGGTGTTGGGTGGCACGAGGGATTGGAGGCAGTTGGTAGAGATTGCAGCCCAAGACTTCCTATTCTTCCATTTTGCTGATGTCATCTCCATCTCTTTGTCTTTTAAATGCTACTACTATGTGTGGGTTTTTAGTTATTTTTTCTCTTTCACACATTAGAAAGTGTACTTTATATTTTGAGGTATACTTAATACTACATACATTCAGTCTGCCTTTTATATTTTTAAATGCCAGAACAGTCATTATGATTACTTTTCACACAGTACTTCGTCACAATTTTACTTCTCTTTCTGTGATCTTTTGAAATAGTTCTTTGGTCTTGGTTTTTGATTTGCTTATTTTGTTATATATATTACTATGATACTCTGAATTTATTTTCTTGAATGTTTCATGGATAATTGTTCTTGGTAATTCCTCATGTACTTTAATTTAATATTACCAACATTTTTCTCTTGATATATTATGCTGTTGTCTTTTTATTATGCTAATTTAAAAGTGCTGGTCCGTCTGTTCTTAGTTTTGTTTCTGAGGAAATCAGTAATCCAGCATATTGCTTTTCTTTTGAAATCAGTGATGTTCTCTTCAAATGTCTCATGATTTTGAGCTGTTTACTCCTATTCTCATATCATATACTCAGTCAGCTAACATATGAAAAAAGACCAAACTTCAGTCTTTGGGAAGAAAAATGCATTTAGTGGATAGTTGTAATCAAAAGTTTGACTATGGAAAACTTTCTGCCCCACATTGTTGCAAGCTGTTGCTTAAGAGAGCCTGATGCTTTCTCCTCTGGTGCCGGCAGGAGGTTCAGAACCACATAAGACCCTGCCTGCAGTTGTGAACCTCACTTTGACCACTGCCCCAAACCACCATAAAAATTCCAATCCAGTCTGTTTCCTTTTGTCAGTCATTTTTGGACCAAATTAGGAAGGCTCTCCTGCTCTCCCACAAAGCCTCATTCAGTAATAAGCCTGTTTACATAATTTTGGTGCATGTATAGCATCATCAGTCTTCTCATCTGAACCAAATTTTGGGTGAAGCCCTTCTAATTCTGCAGGGTGGCCACTAAACAGTGATAGACGATGATACGGTTTGACTGTGTCCCCGCCCAAATCTCATCTTGACTTGCAGTTCCCATAATCCCTGCATGTCATGGGAGGGACTTGATGGGAGGTAATTGAATCATGGGGGTGGTTACCCCAATGCTGTTCTCATGATGGTGAGTTCTCAGGAGAGCTGATGGTTTTATAAATATACCCTTTATAAAGGGTTCCCCCCCCTTTACTCGGCATTTCTCCTTCCTCCTGCCATGTGAGTAAGGGTGTGTTTTCTTCGCCTTCTGCCATGATTATAGGTCTCCCAAGGCCTTCCCAGTCATGTGGAACTGTGAGTCAATTAAACCTCTCTTTTTTTATAGATTGATTACCCAGTCTCAGGTATTTCTAGAAACCCTAGAAGGATATTCTTCTTGGATTCTAACCTCCCCACCCTCCAAATGTTGAGGTTTGAAGCAGGGTAGGCAAAGAACTATTAAAAATTATTCCTCAATTATCTATTATCTCAGTTTCCAAAAAACAGGCTTCCACCATTTGTTCCAAAATAATGAAGGAGAGAAGACAATAGATTAGAGAAGATAAGAATGGATAGTAAGATACGCCCTGAAAACTTTTTGATATGGAAGGAAATCAAATGTTTCAAATTAATTTTATAAACAATATGTTTGAGCGGAATATAAAATCCTACATTTTATTTATATTAATGATGAAGATTATGCTGATCAGTTCAAATGTTGGAACTGTGATTTTGAAACTACTACTGATATTTTATTGAAATGTGGTTAGAGTTAGAAAAAATTACTGAAAATTTAATTTTGTAAAAATTATACTAAGATCTGTCCATCTTAAAAATAGAAGGCATTATTATAAATCAAGATAATTATATTATTGTGTTTCGATACATTTATGATTCATATCTAAATAGCTTAGTTTTGCCTAATTTGTCAAAAGCAGAATTTGAGAACTCACATAATGGAATAAGTAGCTGTAAGGAAAATAAAATAGTAATATACCATAAAGTGATTTCAGTTCCATTTCAGAGGAAGGGAAAATAAAAGGAGCAGTTTGAGGACAAAAATATTAGCACAACTACAAAATCAAACTGAAAGCATTATACACTTTTTCATAATATAGGGCAATTGAACCTCACTTGCTCTTCCAAATTCTATGACTAACTTGCAATTTCCTGCTCTACTGGCCTCCTGGGATGAAGGCACAGACATATTGATCTAACTGACGGTGAAGTATCACTTTGCAGTAAGTGTCTAAGTGGTGTGGCAACAGCCAGTGCTTTCTGATAGCTACAAAGGAGGACACTACCAGATCTATCTTGTTATTAATAAGATAAATGTTGTTTCTCTGTAAATGCAAAAGAAAACAAATTATTGTTGCAAACTTCACATCTCACTATGGTATAGTTTCATGTATTATCTATTTAAATTATTTTAATTGAAATGGTAAATATACAAATATCTTACCTTGTAGATGGTGAGGCAAAATATAATTTACGGAATAATGTCCTAATAAATGAAAGGGAAGTGCAGTGCTTGGAGATACTTGTACATAAGCATGATAAGATAATATTTATAGATCTAAATAAATACCCTGAAGAGAACTCTGAATCTCTGACCAAAGCTAAAGTAATACAAAGTGGTTATATGTTTTTGGATTTGTTAGGAATTAGAACATTATCTTAAAAATGATGAGAATTAATGAAAGTGTTTTAATTCAGAGGTTGGAATTAAAATACTCATATTTTTCAAAGAATCATTTATGATTGTCTTAGACTATTTGGGCTACTATAACAAAATACCTTAAATTTGGTAATTTAAAAAAATAACAGAAATTTATTTCTCACAGTTCTGGAGGCTGGAAAGTGCAAGACCAAGACATGAACAGATTCATTATCTGGTAAGAGCCTGTTCCTCATAGACGGTAACTTATATGTGTCTTCACATGCAAGAAGAGGTGCACAAGCCTTCTCAGGTCTTTTTGATAAGGACAGTAATCTCATTCATGAGGGCAGAGGACTTATGACTCAAACACCTCCCAAAGACCCCACATTCTTAATGCCACTTCTCAAAAGAAGACATCCCATTACTGGATATACCCAAAGGATTATAAGTCATGCTGCCATAAAGACACACGCACACGTATGTTTATTGCGGCACTATTCACAATAGCAAAGACTTGGAACCAACCCAAATGTCCATCAGTGACAGACTGGATTAAGAAAATGTGACACATATACACCATGGAATACGATGCAGCCATAAAAAAGGATGAGTTCGTGTCCTTTGTAGGGACATGGATGCAGCTGGAAACCATCATTCTCAGCAAACTATCGCAAGAACAGAAAACCACACACTGCATGTTCTCACTCATAGGTGGGAACTGAACAATGAGATCACTTGGACACAGGAAGGGGAACATCACACACCCGGTCCTATTGTGGGGAGGGGGGAGGGGGGAGGGATAGCATTAGGAGATATACCTAATGTAAATGACGAGTTAATGGGTGCAGCACACCAACATGGCACATGTATACATATGTAACAAACCTGCACGTTGTGCCCATGTACCCTAGAACTTAAAGTATAATAAAAAAAATTAAAAAAAAAAGAGAATGTGGACATACTTCTATTCAAACTTTCCTGAAACTAAAATAAAAATCATTATTTTCATCACGTTGCCAGCAAAGATTGCTTAAAATATGTCTATTATTACCAAATTTTTTAATAATGAAGATGGACTGTAGTAAGCAAATGCAATTTTGAAAACCATGTGTTAAAGATAACTCCTTTGCTGCTTTAGTGTTTTATGAGAAAATAACATTCATTACATAGTATTTTTGATTTTACAACCAACTGGCCTATCCGATGACACTAAATGCTATATAGTACAAAATATAAGGAGGAAAATGGTTTCATTATTTTATGCATAAAAGCCAGATTGGGTTTTTATACCTATTGGGTCTAAAAGCCATATATTTGGGCTTTTTTAAAAGCTACAGCAGTGGTTTATTTTATAATCAACACAACCATTTGTCTGATTTTATATTTTATATCTTAACAGTTTGAAGGTCAGCCCTTTCAAAAATCAAACAAAAGGCAATTAAAATGACATTGTTTAAAATATTAGGGGAACGTTTCCAAGGAAAAAATTGGTAAAGTACTTGAAAATCCAAGACTATTTTTCATGTTGTAACTATTTTCAAATGTATTTAACATTTAGGTTCAAAGTCAGGAGCAGTGGCACAGCATCTGTTGTTCCAGCTACTCGAGAGGCTGAAGGTGGAAGATACCTCACTTGAGGCCACGAGTTCAACACTAGCCTGGATGACATAGAAAGATTCCCATCTCTTTTTAAACAGCCTCAGTCAGATTTCAGAAACTGGGTGTAGACACTCTAGGAACTGATTGCATTCACTTGCTTAGTGTTCATTTTTGGCTTGGATCATGAACATAGTCTTTGAATGAAGGGTTACTTTCTCCAATTCGACCTGTTTTCACCATTGTATACCACTACTGTTTCCTTGAAAATAAACTACATAATTAACATTTTCATACAACTTAACTATGGAAATGTGTAATATATAACTATTTCCTGATTGTGACATTAATAATCTGGAATTCCATCTCTACTCAAACGTCATCAAATACTAAGGCCGTATTACTTTTGGTAAAATATTTAAACATACATCTTAGTTTGCTATAAAAAGTAAATACTTAGCTAATGTGCTCATTTTCACATATATATATTTTTTGTTCATAGGTAGATATCCTGCATATTTTTTGGCCTCATACAAAGAAAAATGTTTTTGAAAATGTACGTGTGTATTTGCATTTATCATCATAAATACATTTAATTCATTGTAAAGACATAGCCAGAAAGATAATCAGCTATCTGATAATTATAAGGTGTTGATTAGAAAATAGGTACTTACTTTAAATAGAATTGTTATTAAAATATCTTGCTTTACCCGCCCTTTAATGCCTTTTGAGAATGTCATGTTCTGCAGAAACATAGATTTACTGAAATTAATTCTAAAATAGCACAGCATTTGCAGTGGTCTTGGTAATTCTCTGCTCAGATGTATAAGCTCAGATTTTTGTATATATTCACTGAACACTTTTTGGTGTGTATGAGATCAAAGATTCTTAATCATACTCCAAATTGCACACTGCTAGCTAATTGGGTAGTTATAATACCATTTAGTTCATTTCTTAATGGAAAGTTGGAATAAACATAGCAGAAGTAGTTATGTTTTAAAGGATGATTCTCTGTATGTATTTCTCAATTTTGATAAGATGAGCCTGTCTTATCCAAAGACTTAATGGCTTCTTAAAGATATCCTTGATTACTCAAATACACAAGGCATTCTTATTGGAAATCTTATTGAAGTAAATATGTATAACTGGAAAACGATTCCCCAAAATTAACACATCACAACATAATAAAACATTTTGCCCTGAGGACAGTCTTTATTACCAGCAAGACAAGCTTGAAGAAATACTGGAAAAAGAGAATGCTGTAGTCAAATATCATAATGTATATATTATATATAATACATAATATAAATACGTATGATACACACATACAATATATGTATGTACTAGATTCACCTCTATGATCTGTTCTTTGACCAGAAATATTTTGAGATGATCTAGCTATAAGCTATCATAAGCTGTCAAGCCATCACTTAATACTAATATTTTTAAGCAGTTTTAGGTTACAGCAAAAATTGAGAGGAAGGTATAGAGATTTCCCACATACCTCCTGCCTTCACATATGCGTAGCCTCCCCCATTATCAACATCACACACTAAGTGCTACTTTTGTTTTAATTGATGAATCTGTATTGACATACATAATTGTGCAAAATCTAGAGTTTACATTACGGTTCACTGTTAATATTGTACATTCTTTGGGTCTGGACAAATGTATAACAACATGTATCCACAATTAGGGTACTATGGAAAATTATTTCAGTTCCCTATAAATCATCTGTGCTCCATCTTTCATCCCTCCTGCTCCCCAACCTCTGGCAACCACTGATTGTTTGTTACTGTCACAATTCTGCCCTTCGCAGAATGTCATATTGTGAGAATCACATGGTATGTAACCTTTTAAGATTGGCTTCTTTTAATAATATACATGTAATGTTCTTTCCATGGCTTGACAGCTTATTTCTCTTCAGTGCTGAGTAATATTCCATTGTAGGACGTACGGCAGTTTATTTACGCATTTACCTACTGAAGGGCAACCTGGTTGCTTCTAGGTTTTGCCAATCGTGAATAAAGCTGCTGTAAATATCCATGTGCCAATTTTCACGTGAATTCATTTGGGTACTGTGACTGCTGGAACATATGGTAAGAGCATATTTAATTTTGTAAGAAACTGCCAAACTGTCTTTCAGAGTACCATTTTGCATTCCCAGCAACCACTATTGATAGTTCCTGTGGCTCCACATCCTTGCCAGCATTTGGTGTTTTGAATTTTGACCATTCTAATAGGTATATAGTGGTATTTTATGGTTGTTTTAATTTGCATTTGCCTGATGATCTAAAATGTGCAGCATATTTCATATGCTTATCTTTCGTGAGGTGTCCTTTGAGGTCTTTTTCTGATTTTTTTCATCAGGTTGCATGTTTTCTTATTGCTGAATTTTATGTATTTTTGTATTTTGGGATAACAATCCTTTATCTGTCGTATCTTTTGCAATTATTTTCTACCAGTTTATGGATTCGCCTCTCATTCTCTTGTCATATTCTTTCACAGAGCAGAAGTTTTTAATTTTAATGAAGTCCAACTTACCAGTTATTGCTTTCATATATTTTGCCTTTGGTGGTATATCTAAAAAGCTTTTTCCATAACCAAGTTCAGGCTGAATTTTACCTAAGTTATCTTCTAAGAGTTTATACTTTTGTGTTTTACATTTAGGTCTATGGTCTATTTTGAGCTAATTTTTGTGAAGGGTGTGAAGTCTGTGTCTAGATTTTCTTTGTAAAATTTTGCATGTAAATCCAGTTGTTCCAACATCATTTCTTGAAAAGACTATTTTGCTCCATTGCATTTCCTTTGTTCCTTTGTCAAAATCAGTTGACTATATTCATGTAGGTCTATTTCTAGGCTCTGTATTCTGTTCCACTAATCCATTTGTCTATTATTCTTTCATCAGTACCACACTGTCTTGATTACTGTGCTTGATAATGTGTCTTGAAATCTGGTATTATCAGTCTCCAACTTTGTTCTCTTTCAATATTCTCTCCTTTGTAATTCTCCTTCAATATGGCTACCATGTACCTTTTGCCTCTCCATATAAACATTAGAATCATCCTGACAATATAAAATAAGTTGCTGGGAGTTTAACTGGAATTGCACTGAATCGATAAAGCTGTGAAGAACTAACATCTTGACACTATTGGGTCTTCCTATTTATGAACATAGACTATCTCTCCACTTGTGTAGTTCTTCTTTGATTTATCATAGTTTGTTTTCCTCAGATAGACCTCGAAGATATTTTGTTCAATTTGTACCTATTTTTTTTTTTTGGAGGGGTGGGGGGCAGTGCTAACATAAATGGCATTGTATTTTTTATTTAAAATTACATTTGTTTGCCAGAGCTATATAGGAAGGTGATATGGTTTAGCTGTGTCCCCACCCAAATCTCATCTTGAATTGGAGCTCCAAAAATACCCCTGTGCCATGGGAAGGACCCAGTGGGAGACAACTGAATCAGGAGGGTAGGTTTTTCCCATGCTGTTCTCATGATAGTGAATAAGTCTCATGAGATCTGATGATTTTATAAAGGGCAATTCCGCTATACACGCTTTCTTGTGCATGCTGGAAGATCACTTGAGGCCAGGAGTTCAAGACCAGCCTGGGTGACATGGAGAGATTCCCATCTCTTTTTTAAAAATTAGGTTCAGTCAGATTTCAGGAATCAGGAATAGATACTGTAGGTTTTGATTGCATTCACTTGCTTAGTGTTCATTTTTGGCTTGGATTATGAACGTAGTCTTTGAATGAAGGGCTACTTTTCCCAATTTCACCTGTTTTCATCATCATATACCATTACGGTTTCCTTGAAAATAAACTACATAATTACCATTTTCATATAACTTTACTATGGAAATGTGTAATATGTAACTATTTCCTGATTGTGACCTTAATTAGTAATCCAAAATTCCATCTCTACTCAGACAACATCAAATACTAGACAATATTAATTTTGTTGAAGTGTTTAAAGATACATCTTAGTTTGCTACAAAACGTAAACACTTAGCTAACATGCTAATTCTCATATGTTTTTGCTCATATGTACAAAAACCATGCATATTTTTGGCTTCAAATAAAAAATGTTTTTACAACTTATGTGTGTGTGCATTTAGCATCATAAATATATTTGATTCCCTATAAAGACATAGCCAGAAAAATAATCAGCTACCTGATAATTATAAGTTACTGATTAGAAAATATGTATTTCCTTTCAATAAAATTGTTATATTAAAATACCTTGCTTTACCTGCCCTTCAATGCCTTCTGAGAATGTGAGACCTGCAGAAACATGGATTTATTGAAACTAATTCTAAAATAGCACTTCGCAGTGGCTTTGGTAATTCTCTAGCTCAGATGTAAACTCAGATTTTTATATATACCCAATGAACATTTTTCAGTGTGTATGAGATTAAACATACTTAACCATACTCCAAATTGCCCACTGCTAGCTGGAACTACTACACTGCAAAGGAGTAACAGGAAGAGGTTGGAACAGCTTGGAGCTCAGAAGAAGATAGGAAAATGTAGGAAAGTTCAGAACTTCATAGAGACTTGGCAGACTCAGAAGACACGAAGAGGTTGGAAAATCTGGAACTTCCTAGAGACTTGTTGAATGACTTTACCAAAATGCTGAGAGTTATATGGGCAATAAAGTTCAGGCTAAGGTGGTCTCAGATGGACATGAGAACTTGTTAGGAACTGGAGTAAAGTTCTCTCTTGCTATGCAAAGAGACTGGCAGCATTTTGACCCTGCCCTAAAAGATCTGTAAAACTTTGAACTTGAGAGAGATGATTTAGGGTATTTGACGGATGAAATTTCTAAGCAGAAAAGCATTCCAGAGGAAGCAGAGCATAAAAGTTTGAAAAATCTGTACCCTGACAAAGCAGTAGAAAAGAAAAACCCATTCTCTGGGGAGAAATTCAAGCAAGCTGTAGAAATTTGCATAGGTAATGAGGAACAGAATGTTAATCACTAATACAATGGAGAAAATGTCTGCAGGGCATGTCAGAGGCCTTCATAAAAGCCCCTTCCGTCACAGTCCCATGAGAGGAAAAATGGTTTCTTGGACCAGGACCAGGGCCCCCCTGCTGTATTCAGCTTTGGGACTCAGTGCCCTGTGCCCTAGGCACTCCAGCTGTGGCTAAAAGAGACCAACATACCACTTGGGCCATGGCTTCAAAGGGTTCAAGCCCCAAGCCTTGGCAGCTTCCATGTGGTGTGGGTCCTGCAGGTACACAGATTACAACATTTGAAGTTTGGGAACTTCCACCTAGATTTCAGAGGATGTATGAAAACGCCTGGATGTCTAGGGCGAGGTGTGTCACAGGGGTGGAACTCTCATGGAGAACCTCTGCTATGGCAGTGCAGAAGGGAAATGTGGGGTTGGAGTCCCCCCTCAACCCACAGAGTCCCCACTGGGGCACTGCCTAGTGGAGCTGTGAGAAGAGGGCCACCATGCTCCAGACCTCAGAATGGTAGTTCCACTGACAGCTTGCACCATGCACCTGGAAAAGCCTCAGACACTCAGAGCCAGCCTGTGAAACCAGTCAGAACAGAAGCACTATACCCTGCAAAACCACAAAGGCAGACCTTCCCCCAAGGCCATGGGAACTCACCTTTTGCATCAGTGTGACCTGGATGTGAGACATGGAGTCAAATGAGGTCATTTTGGAACTTTAAGGTTTAATGACTGCCCTATTGGATTTTGGACTTGCATGGGGACTGTGGCTCCTTTGTTTTGTCCAATTTCTCCCATTTAGAATAGGTGTATTTACCCAAACCCTGTACCCCTATTGTATGTAAGAAGGAACTAACTAGCTTTTGATTTTACAGGTTCATAGGAGTAAGGGACTTGCCTTGTCTCAGATGTGGCTTTGGACTTGGACTTTTGAGTTAATGCTGGAATGAGTTAAGTCTCTGAGGGACTGCTGGAAGGGCATGACTGTGTTTTTGTGCTTTGAATTGTAAGGACATGATATTTGGGAGCAGCCAGGGGCAGAATGATATGGTTTGGCTGTGTCCCAGCCAAATCTCATCTTAAATTGTAGTTCCCTTAATCCCCATGTGTCATGGGAGGGACCTAGTGGAGGTAATTGAATCACAGGGGTGGGTTTTTCTCATGCTATTCTCGTAATAATGAATAAGTCTCATGAGACTTGGTGGTTTTATAAAGGGGCAGTCTCCCTGAATATGCTGTCTTGCCTGCTGCCATGTAAGACATGCCTTTGCTCCTCCTTCACCTTCCACCATGATTGAGAGGCCTTCCCAGCCATGTGGAAATGTGAGTCCATTAAACCTCTTTTTCCTTATAAATTACTCAGTCTCAGGTATTTCTTCATAGCAGTATGTAAATGAACTAATACAGAAGGCAACTGACTATGTATATTCCCTACAACCTTGCTATGATCAATTAGTTCCAGGGGTTTTGTCAGTTCTTTCAGATACTTTACACAGACAATCATGTCATCTGAGAATGAAGACAATTTCTTCCTTTTCTATATGTATATATTTTATTTCCTTTTCTTGTCGTATCATTTGCTAAGGAAAAGGAAATACAATATATGCATATTGAGAAGGAAGTATTATGTTTAAAAGTAGTATTTCTTCCAGTATGATGCTTAAACATAATGTTCTCCATTTCTGTTTCAATATTTTTGACTCATAGCATTTTTTTTTTTTTTTTTTTTGCTTAGGATTTCTATCTCTGTTTAAATTGCCCATCTGTCCTTTCATGTTATCTACTTTATTTATCCATTAAGAACCTCTACCATACTAATCATATTTGCTTAAATTCCCAGTCTGAAAATTCCAATATCTCTGTCATGACTGCTTGCTCTGCCTCTTCAAATTGTGGGTTTATTTCTTTTTCGCCTTTTGGTATGCCTTGCAATTCTTTCTTGATAACTGGACATGATGTAGACAGTAGCATGTGGCAGTAAAAGGACTGCTGTAAACAGTTCTTTAATAATGTGGTAGTAGGATTTCAGGGACAGGAAGCATTCTATAGTCCTGTGATTCAGTCTCAGTCTTTTATTAAGCCTACGCCTCTGGACTGTGAACTTCAAAAGTGCTTCTCAGCACCACCACCTCATAAATAGAAAACGAAGGCTAGAGTAGGCCGAAGGTGGGTATTTTCCTCCTCCTTTGTAGATGATTAGAGTGGGCTGAGATTCTGTATTTCCCTCCCTCCAGATAAGAGGATATAAGTGGCTGAAATTGGGCATTTCCCCTCCCCTAGGTTCTGATAAAACCCCAAGAGGATAAGCTCTGATTAAAGAGTTTCTCCTGAGTGCAAACCTTTCTAAGAACAGAACGCTCTGGCATATTCTAAGGAGATTTCTTTTCCTATCCCCACACCAGAACGATGATGCGACTTTTCTCTGATATTGACTGAGAGAAGTGGGTCAAGTTCCTGGAGGTAAATCTCACAAAAGTGTGAGCTCCATTTTGTGGGTCCCCCTGGAGTTTTTAATTCTCAGACTTGTCCACTTTGTGCCCCCAGCAATTCAACTATATTTCAGGTTTACAACCCCAGTCCTCATTCCTGCCAAGGTTTTCACTGGTGAGACTCTGCTCTGGTAACCTGTGACTCAATGTATTCACTTGTCTGTCTCTTCAATCTCTAAAACAGTGAAGACAACTGTTTTCTATCACCTCTTTTATTGATTTAATAAAAGTTGACTTATCAGTCACTCCACTTTTTGCTGTTGTTAAAACAGAGTTGTGACTTATAAGTGGAACTGGAAACCAGAAGTCTCAGCACTTTTAATTTAATGGATGTTCTAGGAAAAGAAAGTATCCACTTTCTTGTCCTCCCCTTTTCATTAACGCAGAGCCTATATAAGCAATCAAATTCAGTGTAACAGGGTGATTGTGAATAGCTATTTTATTGGACAATAGTCTTTTTCTATTTTTGCCTAATTTGTAATTCATTTCCAAATTATATTGAAATATTTGTAAGTGGTTGAAAATTATGTTCATTTATTTGTAATCTATATTAACAGCATTAATAATCATTAGCATATGTTGATTGCTTATTGTACACTATGCTATTATTTCTCACAATATTTCTGTTGAGTACTTGTTCCCATAACTCTAGTTTTATAATTGTGAAAACTAAGGATTGAGGCAACCACATAAGTGAATTGTCATAGGCTATATTAGTATCAAAGGATGAAACTAGGATGGGGTAAGATCCCTACAACTTTAAATCCCATGCAATTAACATTATTTTCTGTCAATCATCTTTACTCCTCACTGCTAGGAGCCACTTGTGGGTTAAAAAAACAGAGAACAGAAAAACATTACAGAAGCTTTCAAACCAATATCCTCAGTTTGTTTATTCTAGTCCCATTAAGAAGTACTATATTGCAGAAGGTACGAACAACATTCAAATATATCCTGCCTAACCTAGGAAGTTCAGTTTAACATTATGTATTCAACCAAAACTTGTAGAAAATATGTTATTAAAAAATCTGAAGGATTTCAAAGTTATTATCACAAAAGAAATAATTTGAAAATGTTTGGGGACAGTGGAGGGGAGACTGATGTTAGCAATGAACTGTTTGGAAAATATTTTAAAGATCTATATTGCTATAAAATGGGAATACAGAGTGTATACATTGAATTGCTTCTGCATTGTTGAAAATTGTAATTACTTCTTACTTTGCTTAGTAACTGAAATTTTATCCAGTGCTCCATCTTTTTTTTTTTGTTGTTATTGAATTGAAATAATAACAATAAAGAACCCCCAACTGAGGGCATCATGGTAAGCATGTAAAATACTCATCGCTAATACAAGTTAGAACAGCCTGGCAAAGATCTGCCACAGTGGCTTAAATCAGACTGCTTTTTTTGTTGGGAAAAAGTTTGGCTGTGCTGACATAAAATATGAAATGAAGTAAAATGGATATTCGGCACTGCATTCAGACAAAAAAACTTATATATATTATTAACCATTTTTGAGAAAAATTTTATCTCAAGTTGGGTAAATATTTATACCTGGAGTAATGAAGCACAACTAGGAGGGATTTTAAAATCTTACCAGTTGTTAACACAGCCAGTGTTTATATTGTGCTTATATTTGAAATAAATATCTCAGTCACTGTTATTTTGCTTTATAATTAACATTATCATGAATACAAAAACTGAGAAAACTATTTATTTTTCAATTTAGTCTTCTCTTTTGTGAAACTTCAAATTTCGGCATTCATCAACTTCTCATTATGTGACAAAGGATCCAGAGACAAAGAGAAGATCCAGATGAGAGGAAATAGCTTAAACCCGCAGACGTTATTCATTTAGAGTAGAAACTGGAAGCATTTTGTAATAATTGTGCTTTAAAATATATTTTACTTTGTTTTCTGCTTCACTAAACTTAGGATACAGTCATGTGCATTAAATGGTTGAGGGGAAAAAAACAGAAAAACTGGATCATTGAAGAAATTATTCACTCAGACTTCACTCAAGACTGAGCAGAGATAATACACAGGTAATTACAGATTCAACATGTACAGATCCTTATTAAAGTATTTTTAAAAATCTATTTAGACCTTTTCTTGTTAAATTGCCTAAGATGAATTTGAAATGATGGGATCAGTAAAAATTAATTATAATTTAAGTGACCCTGAGCCATAAAATATGAAAATAACTGCCTGGTATTTTTGTTTAGAATCAATTAAGTTTGAAAAATAAAAAGGATGGCAGGTTATTGCTCTGAAAGCAAAAGAATGGGAAAGAGCAAGCCACTGTGGAATGTCCTGGAGTGTGCTGGTCAGCCATTGTTGACTTCGGCTCCACCATGGCCCACACCTGAGTTAGGTGCTTTGTGTTCTGCAAGAGGTGGCCTGGGTCACCTTCTTCCTAAAAAAGTATGTTATTTCTAGCTTCAGCGTCCTGTCTGGTAAAATTGACAACTCTTAATTAATTACTCTTAAATAAAAGTACTTAATGAATTACTCTTAAATAAAAGTAACACATAAACACGTTTTTAATAAAGTCCAACATTTCAGAGGCAGTTTAAATGACAAATTCTCTTAACAATCTTCCAATTCCTGATTCTACTCTTGCCACACCAGGGAAACAATGCTAAGAATATTTTTATATATTTCTGCAATTTCCATACAATGAACCTACATACATTACCTGCTTAATGTATGTAATCCTATGTAATACGTAAGGATTACAACATACTTGGAAACTGCTTGTTAGATGGATGAATTAAAGAAATAGTAAATGAAGGCCCAACCTGCTGCAAGAAATTGTTTCACCTCTAAGATATGACCAGAGATGTTGTTATTGCTACTTCAGAATAACTGAGGTTAGGGGACTTTGGAGGACAACTAAACAAAGCTGATAACAGAACTCCACCACTGGCAGCCTCCTTTAACCAATGAAGAGAAGGAATTTGTGGATTAGAATTGGAGCAGTCCTACAGCTTCCCTCCAGGCTAGAAGTTGAGCCTTCTCAGTTTACCCACCTATTGCTAAACATATTCTGTTTTCTCCAAATGGTGATTGATGTTATTCCTGGGCTCTTAAGTATTCAATAAGCTTTCCAACAACTCCATTAGTTCTCCATCTGACTAATTAGGAAAAGTTGGCTTGGGGCATGAATATGCATTTTTTTTAAAAAAAAAAAAAAGCTTTGTTTGTATAATTTAAGAGTCATAATGTGTTTTCCTTCATAGAAGGAAAAGTGAAAAACATCAAAGCCTCTTCTAACTCAAGAACCATCATGGAGAGCACAATTTGTTTTTCTAGTTGAAGTAAAGCACCCCCCTTGGGAGATCTTCGCTCTTCACATCCTCATTTGATTACAGCTTGGTAAACCAGAAGACTGTGGCTGCCCTACGATGTTCTCTTGGCCAGTGTTAATAGACTCCTATCACTATGGTTTTCTTGCCATGGAAAAACTCCATGTTTTTACTTAAATAAACTCCTCAAATTAAAGTGAATGAATAAACACAGAGGGAAGAACGGCAATTCCCCTCTGACATTTATGCTATTTGAATTTTGTCTTATGGTGGCATCAGAAACTAATAAGAGGATATTGAGATAACCAAAGTAGTCCTTGATAGGTGTTTCGAGGGGACATAGTTTGGATGTTTGTCCCCTCCAAATCTCATGTTGAAATGGGGTTCTTAATGTTGGAAGTGGGGCCTGGTGGCAGGTGACTGGATCATGGCAGCAGATCCCTTATGAGGGCTTAGCACCATTGCCTTGGTGATAAGTGAGTTCTCGCTCCATTAGACCATGTGAGATCTGTTTGTCTGTAAGTCTGGAACCTCCATCCTCTCTCTCTCTCTCGTTCCTGCTCTTGCCACATGATGTACCTGCTCTAGCTTCATCTTCCGCCATGAGTAAAAGCTGCTTGAAGCCTCCCCGGAAGCTGAACAGGTGGGGATGTCATGCTTCCTGTACAGCCTGCAGAACCATGAGCCAATTAAGCCTGCCTTCTTTATCAATTACCCAGCCTCAGCTATTTCTTTATAGAGATGCAAAACTGAACAGGAGGAATGTTATAAGAAGGATGATTATAACTGCTTGACTCCTCTAGAATACTGCACTCAACTTCTGAGTCCCTTCACTCTCAGAAATTTAAGGTCATAAGCCCTGACATGGTTTGTGGCATAAGCCAGTAGTGGGTGAACCTAGAAGAGAGTGAATCAGGAGTTGCTTGGCAGCTGAGCAAATAAATTCAAGGAGGAGGAAATGAAAAGCAACATCTGGTGGGGGAAAAGCACCATGTCATTGTTTCAGAAGTCCTAAGTAGAGAGTCAGTTATGGATTAAAAACAGTAACAATGAAAACAACTAGCCCCAAACCATATATATATATAGAAAACACCACAAGGACCAGAAAATTTGCAATAGGTACAGGCGCAGAACCTAAAGTAACACCCTGAAGTGTGGAACTTCAAGTGACAAGCCTTTTTGATTAACATTATTCTTTCCATGAGTGTGGAGTGATGCGAATAAATTGCAAAACACGTGGACACCTTGGGCTAAGTCTGCTCCTGCTCCCGGTTAGTTTCAGGAGCACTGTCTCTGGGCTAAGTCTGGCCCTGCTCACGGTTAGTTTCAGGAGCACCATCTCTGGTACTTTGTTCCTTGTGTCATTTTGACAATGAACTCTGGTTCTCTTAAAATAAGCCACTCTAACCTTATAGCCTAGTTCCATTAATTGATTCACTCTTATTCCTCTATGTCTAAGACCTTGATTGATACTTTTCCTAATATTCCTGTTTACTTGGGACTAAAATTCAGACCCGTCTTACTCGTTCTCTTAGGACTAGGTGAAAACTCTAATTACCCCAGATCCTGTATCTGGTTCTGTTTGTTTGCATTTATCTCCCCCTTTTAGGAACTCCCTATCTGGTTGTATGTCTGCATTTTGCGGTCCTCCAGATGTTTCTGTTGCCACATTCCATTTGCCTACCCAAGAAAATCACTACATAAGATTTTCACTTACTCCTTCCACAAATATAGATTGAAGATCTATTGTGATGTGCCAAGCATATGCACATATCTAGAAGTACAGAGTGAAAAAAGTCCTATTTCCTGTTCTCAAGAAAGTTATCATTTTAATAAGAATCACTTGTTAACAACTCTATGAATCACAGCGCCACAAGATGTGTACACAAAGCTCCTTTTGCCCTGAAGCAGCACAGTAACATTTCCAAAAAGTACATTTCAAAGAGTATCAGGCCTGGTTAGGAAAAGTTTCAAAGAAGCCTGTGCTGGGCTTTCGATTTGAGCAAAAACTTTGCTTAGTGAAGACAAGATGGAAGCATCTCTCAGACATATAAGAAGCTGCACTGTTAGTGGCCTGGAAGAATGAGAAGGCTGTGTTTGGGAAGTGAGCGAGAAAGGGGAGAAAACGATGCAAGAAATATGGTTTGGAGACAAAATAAGGGCTCTTTTAGTGTCATACTGAAAAGTTTTGATTTTGTTGTAAAAGAAATTGGGAGCCATCTGTAGCTTTTCAAATCGGAAATAGTACAATTATGTCAGTGATTCACAGTGATAACACGCATGATCGTGCTAAAGACCACTGTGTATGTTAGGACCCTCACCAGCCCTTATTACTGGTTCTTCTATTATGTTAGCTATTGCAGAAATGAAACAGATTATTCTGCCTGCTCCAGCAGATGCACCGTTTTCCCTGAACTTGTCCTCCTGACCTACAGCCAAGGCAGCCATTATTTTGATAGGTTGAGTACTGATTATCAGGTAAATCATACCTTTCAAAATATCTAAGAGAACATGCTAATTTCCTGAACTAATTTCCTCCAATGTGTAAGATAGTAACACAAGCATGTGTAATACACAGCAAGAGAACAAAAAAGAGTTGAAAGTATTTTACAGTGGAAAGTGTTTTCAAAAGATAAATTGGGCTTCTCTGAGAGTATAGCAGCAAGTTTGAATTAAGCAAGGACATTGCAAATTAAACCTGGGCGTTTGGTTCTTTGCTATCAGTTGGGAGCAGAAGATAATGATTTGAAGAAGGCTAAGGCAAAGGCAAAAACTGCAGTAAAACAGGGCTTGGTTCCTGAAGTGAAATATCATTAGCAGGATTTTGTAAAGAGACCATTTTTCCCTGCTAGAAATCACCAAACTAGGATAAATATTAATTCTCAGGATGTCGTGAACAAAGAGAACACTGAAACAGATTAGCTCAGGCAGACAGGATGAAAATGTGAAGGTAGTATTCAAAGGGAGGCTACACTGGTCACTGCAGCCAAGGTCATCAGCTGAGCAAGAGAAAAATGTTTATGGCTAGTGAGGGGCATTGCTCTCTGCCCACAGAGCCTGATGCAGATGGTTGTAATGACCTGGTGTCCTTGGGGAAGTAAATAGAAAAAGATAGCAAATAGAAAAAAATAATCACAGGGAAGATTTAAAGAATTACCCAAATTACTTTAGACAAATATGTTTCCTTTACTTGACTTAACCAAGTATTAAACTGGGCTCTTACGTTATGATCCCTGTTCATTTGTTCTCTGAAGAACTAGACCAGTTATTATAGAAGCAAGTGGAAAAGGAGATGTTATCCTACTGAAGTGCCTGTAGAGTTTGCCAACTTGCAGAAAACATTATTTTCCAAACCACTGATGTTGTATTTTTTCATGGAAGTATAAATGTTCTATCTCTATTGTAAACATAATACAAAGAGTAACAGATTTATGAGTTTTTAAAACAATCAATAAACTACCAACAGTAAACCAATACATATACATACAAGTACTGGTTGAAGTTTCTATAAAAATATTAGTAAATTGAGAAAAATTTCAATAAATTTTTAAAATTCCCAGGCTATATACATGTAGGTTCTACATTAAAAGCTTTAGTAGGAGAGGAGAAAGAAATATAAAAACCCATACTTTCTCTTATTGTACAAGTCTGAAATTTTTATCATAGTTGTAGGATATAGTTACTGGTAAGTAGAATTACACCTGAATGAGAATATCAGAAATCTGACTTTTTTTCCTTTTCTTTTCATAAATAGTTTAATGCTTCACTCATGGTGGCAACATCTACATAACACAGTAAATAATATTTTTCACCTAAACGATCTCAATGATTTTGAAAAAATCTTAAAATCGCATCTGTGATTCAAGGATTCCTGATCAAACTGACTCTGGTAAGTCTTGTTTTTATTAAAGTACCACTGACATACAATAGGCTACACACACTTAAATGTACCATTGGATAAGTTTAGCATATATACACACTTCTGAAACCATAACGACTACCAAGATAATGAACCTATCCATCGAGCCCAAAAGTATAGTGAGGCCCCTTTGTAACCTTGCCCCCTCTGTGCTATGCCTCATTCATAGGAAACCACTGATTTTCTTTCTGTCACTCCTTATTGGTTTGTAATTCTTAGTCTTATATAAATGAAATAATAAAGATTTTTCGCCAACTTCTTTCACTCAGCATATTTAGCCTGAGATTCATCCATTTTACGTTGTGTACCAACAGCTCATTCTTTTTTATTACTATGAAGTATTCCATTGTGTAGCTCTACCACAGTTCGTTCGGCCAGTCATCTGTTTTCCTAGTGAAAGGACATACCCTGTGCTTCCTCCCATTACCATGTCTTCTTTCTCATCTTGATATGCTCCACCTCAGTGAACAGAATCATCCTCAGAAATCACAACCACAGAGCTAATCTAAATTAATTGGTTTCTGGTACTGTACATTCATTTAGAATATAATAACAGGAATAACACAGCAACTGTGGGAGTATGTTAGCTATTTGTTTATGTTTTGCCTCCATTGAGCAAGTTCAGTTTGACTGGTGTCAAGGTTATTACAATCTCCATGATCTTCTTCATTTACTTATCCATCTGAATCAATATGTACTTTTAAAGGCATTGACTGTTCCTTCACTGTCCTCTGATCCACAGTAACTTTCCATAGCCACTTAATTATATTAAAACCATTAGACTGATGTGTATATGGAGACTCTTATTAATCTGAGAACATGTATAAACATGCTTAGCTTTTATGGATATGTGTATATATACCTGTGTGTGTGTGTGTGTATCAGTTATTAAAGGTATGTTCTGTCCTTCAGATTGACTTCCATTTGGAGTCTTCCTTTGTCTCTTCCAAATAACATATTTTACATATTTTGCAAAACCACTTTTTTCTTATGCAAGTTAAATGATATAATCATGCCCTCAGTCTATAATTTTTTCAGATTTGTTTTATAGAATATTAAGCATTTTGGGGGGTGCCAAGATAATGATAAACTACTTCAAGAATGACTCTAAAACTGATCTTGCTTCAAGCCCCTCTCCTTTTATTTGGGAGGCAGAAGTCTATGATAGCATTTTCAGAATTCTAAAATCACTGTGGCAAAAATGCTGAGAAAGTCAAGTCACTAACAGAATAATAGTAGAATGATATATAGTACAGCTGTATATTTACATAATGATATGTAGTATCATAGACTTACTACATAATGATATGTAGTAGAGCTATTCCATTGAATTTGACTTTCAGTCATTTATTATGCCAACCAGACATTTAAAATATTTTATCTTTATTAAAACATGAAAACTTTTGTTTTCTGTTAAGGTACTATTAGGCATTAATATTCAAGTATGGAGGTTTTTCTTTGATGTTGGCCTACAGCAAACATTCTATACCTAATCATAAAACAGAAAGCAAATGTGTTTCTAGAAAAATGTACTTTATCCCTCATCATGTACATCTTTTTGTCCTCTGTTTAAGAAAACTACCACCACAGTTTGGGGGTTAACATTGAAAACATCAAGCAATAGAGGTTTTTTTGTATTTCACACTACTAAATACATTCATTCCATAAGTATGACCACATACTGCTTTTGTTAACATATTAATTTTCATTATTTTTAAGTTTATATTACTATATCCTATATATGCAACCATACTTTAATGTGATGTGTGTTCCCTGTCATATTATAAAGTAAAATCTGCATGAGGGAATAATTTTTCTTCATTGACTTACTCATTCATAAATCTTTACTAAATAAACCCAGAAAAATCCATATACACATGACATGATTGAATGTCTTGAGAAAGGAGGGTGTATTTATAAACAGAAACTACATCAAAGCAACGTAGTACACACAATACAGCAGGCAAAAGAACACTGTTAAAAACCAACTCATCTTTATGCAATTTGTGTAAAGTACTACTTTTTTGATATGAGTCATTGTCATATACCTTGAAATTAGATATAATTAATGGATTTCTGTTTTCCAATACCCTAATATATCATCTGTATTTATCTATGAATTATATTTAAGTACATTTTGTATATGAGAAATATGATTATTACAACAAATGACTCATTTATTGATTTACTGATTTTACGAACTCTATCCTTAATATTGGGAATCATGCATAAACAATCATTCCGTTTCTTAAACATTTTCGGTCTTTCTTTTCAATTCAAGTCCAATTTTAAACACAAAACTTATATTTTGTTATTAGACAGATTAGAGATACAGTATATAAAAGTAAAAATAAATTGTTCTTTTGAGGAGATATTACAATGTGCATAAAAATATATATGCCTACATTTATTAATTTACATAAGAAATATTAAATGCCTAAAACGTGCCAGCTCTTTTAAATATTTTTTCCTCATCTAATCAGTTCAAACTAGTTAATAGGTATTTTCCCCATATTTTACCAAAAATACATATACAACATGTACATATATATACACAACATATACATACATATTTGTATATGTATTTGTTGTATGTGTATATGTTGTATATATGTTATATATGTATGTTTTGGTAAAATATGGGGAAAAATACCTATTTTGTATATGTATGTATTTTTTGTATACATATAAAGATATATATGTGATTTGTGTAAAGTACTACTTTTTTTTATATGAGTCATTGTCATATAGCTTGAAATTAGATATAACTAATGGATTGCTGTTTTCCAATACCCTAATATATCATCTATATTTATCTATGAATTATATTTTAAGTATAGATATAGATCTATATATACATATATATATCTTCCCTAAGTACCAAAAATACTAAATACCTTGTTTGGATGCCCAGAAATAGTAATTAATGAAATTGATATTGAAACTGTGATTTCTTTGATTTCACAGACTTATGTTTTTTTCATTATACCACTTCCTTCAGAGCATGTTAAATTATTAAGAGATCAATATATAGATTATATAATATAGATTTTAAGTATTATATTTTTTTAGGAAGATTGATAGTAAGATTGAATTTCTCCTCTTCTGTAGTTCATAAATTTCATTGCCTTTTTTTGTCTCCTCCTCCTTTCCCTGACAGGCAGAGGACTGATCCAAAGCTTGACTGCACTCCCCTTTTCCTGGTGTGAGATGCAGATGCTTCCTTGTTAGTGCAAGGGTCTTTTCTTGTTTAAATAATGCTTATGATGACAAATTAAATGATAATTACCTGATGTGGCAAAACTCATTAGAGGGTAAAATGAGTCTTCAGATCATTTTGTTCATGACATAAATTGAGCATGGAACCTTATTTCTTCAACAATGAAAGGCACACTGGACTTCAGCTTATGAAATATATTTCTACTTAAGATATTTCATTACATATACATTAATGTTAATAAATTTGCAAGTATTTATTGAATGCTTACTATGTTCATAGCATATTCGTCTATGGACAATAGCAAAGAGATACAATCTAGCTAGTGAGACTGCATCAAGCAGTAATAAAACATATGAGCCTGCGTGTGTTCTTTCATTCTGTTTAGAATGACAGAATTTTCCAGTAATTTCTTGAGGTTTCTAAAGAAATTATTTTCCAAACTATGTTTTATGTTTCAGACTTCTCAAAAATACTGTCTTTTCTTTGTCATACAATTGTGGTCAAATGTCTCATATAATTTGCCTTTACTTTTTTCTTTTTATTTTATGCCCCAAATTTAGCCAGACCTACTGTTAGCTCACAGTTTGTGAACTTTTTTTTTTTTTTCCTCCCCATTCACCATCTACTTGGTTACTTGGTTGCTCATCATTCCTTTAAAGCCATAACTAAAGCTCTGCATTTACTATATGCATGACCTGTACAAGCTATTTAACCTTTGTATGCCTCAGTTTCCTCAACTGAATTAACACAGACGCTATCTATTAATTTTCTTTTATTTAACTTTTAGTCAGGGGTACAAGTGCAGGTTTGCATGTATTAATTTTCTTTGTACTTCTAAGATTTGCTGATATGTCATGCGTTACCTAAATTTTTGTCACAGGAATAAATTCATTTAATTATTGCTCATGTTATAAATTGAAATGAAAATATAGGTTATTTAAAGTTACAAAGACTGTTTTGTTGTTATTATACATGTTTATTTCTAATTGTTGATTTAAAGTATCATGACAACTAAAACTATTTCAAAGAAAGTGGACCAGCAATACAACATATTTTCTCAAACTCCTCTAAAATGTCTGAAAGAAAGAGAATAAATACAATGAACACGTAAGTTGAATTACAACAGAAAACAAAGAAATTTAGCGGCATAATCAGTATACTGTAACTTATAAAGGCATAAAGAAGAATCTTTGTTTCTGGATGTTTTTCTCATCAACAATTTGATTTGACTAATAATTCTCTTGTATGTATGTACGTATGTATGTATGTATGTATGTATGTATGTTTGAGATGGAGTCTCTCTCTGTCCCCAGGCTGAAATGCAGTGGTGTGATCTCGGCTCACTGCAACCTCTGACTCCTGGTTCAAGCGCTTCTCCTGCCTCAGCCTCTGGAGTCAGCCTCCTGAGTAGCTGGGATTACAGGTGCCCGCCACCACACCCAGCTATTTTTGTATTTTTAGTAGAGACAGGGTTTCACCATGTTGGCCAGGATGGTCTCACTCTCCTGACCTCGTGATCCAGCCACCTTGGCTTCACCAAGTGTTGGGATTACAGGCATGAGACACCGCACCTGGCAATAATTCTATTTTAGTCTCATCTTTAACTTCAGATCTTTTCAATTTATGTATTTCCAAGTTTTTGTGTTTTCCTTATCTTACATTTAAGTGTAAATTACTTAGAAATGCATTGTTATAACAGCATAACAGTAACTAAACCAATAATGTATTTATCTACAAAGAGTTTTAAATTGGCATGTTGTCAAGCCATCACCATATGTTGAAAGGTAGCCTGAGGAACTTACTCCACAGATATCTTCCACATACTTTTTAGGAAGGTAGTTTCTAAGAATATCCTACATTGTATGAAAGAAAAAAATATCTGCAGTAATTTGCTAATATCAAGCAAAATAACTCATATTAAATTTCAAATTTAATAAGATACCAGGGATTGATTGCCAAGGGTCAAAGATTCAAGAAGAATGTTGGTGTATATATTTGATAGATCATTATTGATTTTTAAAATCCACATTTAAAAAAATCCTCACAACAGTCTTTTCTCATAAATCATGTGGTGGTTCAAAATCCTGAAAACAGCTTTGTGTAAGTTCGAGACAATTGGGGGCCTTAATTAATTTTCTGTCTTACAGTTTTTCTAGTTGTTAATCAGATTTGGCATTTGCCTTATGTTTTGATAAGAAGGTTGCCGCTTTGATTAGAAAGAGAGATTTGAGACAAAAGTCTATTTTCGCTTATCAAGGGTCATTAAGAAATAAGACATCCAACAAAAGACAAGCTGGAACTCATTAGTTAGCTTAATAAAACACTTATGAGGAACACTATGTACTAAAGGAATGACTATATTTATATGGCCTTTTAAATAAACAAAGCAAAGCCAAAAATTACAAGCAAAATGACATAAAATAGATTTATTGAAAAGTAAAAGTTGAACAGCTAGAAAAACCACCTGCATGTCATTATGTTGTGTATTATAGAAATATGTTTTTCTTCAATGGAGTAAACTAGGTCTTTGTAAAATTTATTTAATCCTATATCAAATTTTAGTCAACACAATAGTTGATATTTTGGTTTTGATTTTAACTTTCCCTCAAGTGAAATATTTGAGATGAGAATTTAAGTTTCCTAGATTGTTAAATGAAAAAATGCATGAAATCCCATTATGCTAACATGCTTTTATATTTCTTTCATATCTGGGAAGAAACTTTAGAGCCATAGCAAAAGAAAATGACAGTACTTTTAATCCTAATGTATAAACAATATCCTGCATTCATTTTTTTTCTAATTCAGACTACCAGAGAATTTCTATTGTTCAAAAATAGGTACGTTAATTACTTTGAAGTAGAACTGTTTATTAATATGTGCTAATGATTCTTAAAACAGAGAAAAATACATGGAGGTTGAATAAGGTAAATGAAGTTAAAGATCAATAATTTTCGTTATACACACAAAGCAATGACAAATAAAATGACTAACGTATATTGTTTCATGCTGTAGAGCACTTGGTTTCATAGCTGGTTGACTTAAAAAATGGAATGGGATTTGGTACAATATTTTTAAACTTTTAGAAAATTCTCTCTGGAAAATCATGGCAATAACAATGCAGATGCATTGTATGGGTAACATGTGTGATATATAAATGTATGAAAATACTTAACAACAGGCAAATGGTGTATGCTTAATTAGTGCAAGCTACTTACTATATTTAAGAAGGTAGCTTATTTGCCTAAACAAAAAATCAATTATCACTAGAGTAATCATAAAAAGCTAGCCTGAGAAGGTTCAGTATTCATGTGGAATATACGAAGGCTATGCTGATATGCCAGACAACCTGTGTAGGTGTGTAAGTGGATCATATAAGTAGATATGAGAAGGGGTTCACAGTGGAGGGTAGGGGTAAGTGATCTTATAAAGAATACATTTCCATCTTAATTCATATCTTCTAACTAAATTCCTTTTTTGTTTTGTTTTGTTTTAGAGATGTACTCTCATGGGAAAAAAAATACATTGGCCCCAAATTATAACAAAGCTCACAGTTAAGATTTGTAATGTTTTTACAGGAGTGTTCTACCTTAGGCAACGTAAAATACATGTATATTTAATTCAATAATATCAATCTCGAAAAAGATAGTGAGAAAACATCAACTCTAACAATTGCATATTCAAATTCACTTGTTAGAAACACAACAGATATTATTTCCACTTTAATGACAGTTTTTTCTGACTCAAAGCAACTTGGATGTTTATATTGCTGCCCTGGCTTAGACATTCTCTCAGTTTCCACCCTTTATCCCACGAACTGGAAGAGAAAATAGAGACAACCTTGCAGATAATAAGTTTAAGGGTCTTTGCCCTACTCTTTTCTTTAATTAGCCCCTGTGTCTCTCTTTCTTTTATTCATTCCACCAACCAAACAACAAACATTCACTGAAAGTATCCTCTCTGCCAGATACTGCATCAGTTTCTGGGGATGTGGAATACAACAACATTTATGAAACAAAAGCAACAAAACCAAACCAAAACAAAACAAAAATCCACATCTACCCTCTATTCAAGTATTTCAGCGATTAGTGGGGACACACATAGGAATGTGATTTCTACCATAAGAACATATATGCAATTCTACAGGAAAACATGAGAAGCAAAGACCAACTTTATAACAGGAACTGATAACTGATTACTGCTTATTAAGATGGTATGGAATCATGCATCCCCCATTAAACAGAAACAGTTTTTCTATACTTAAAAAATATGTACCACTGGTGTGCTGGCACTTGTCAAGGGTTTTGGGAGCCAGTGATTAAACACAGGCATTTTAAAAAAATTAAATTAGGTATACTTACAATTAAGTAATTTATAATAAAAGCAAAGGCAACCCATACTCAAAAATCACAACTTCCTACTTATTTGTTATATGTTACAATTGTCTATGCTCTGGAGGTTAAGTCTATATGGGTGGGGGGTACTATAGAAGGCTGTATTACCACACATTTCTCCCTTGTTCCACATTAAGTGATGACATGTTGGAAATTTGAAATCAGCCATGATACCAGTGTTACAACACAGGTATTGGCAAACACTGCAATTCAGGTGTGTGTGTGTGTGTGTGTGTGTGTTCTAAGCAAGCCAGTTAATGTTTTTCAGCACACCACTGACGGCACTCAAAGCAACACAACTGATTCATAGTCCTATCAGTAGTGAAAATTAAAAGTGAATGGAAAAGGTGCTAAATCAAGTTGATTTTTATACTTAAAGAGGTCTTGAAAATAAAACTTCAACAAAATAAATCTAATTTTCAAATTCTCCAATTTGAAAAGCTTCTATCAGGCAAATGAGGAATTTTTAAGAATAAGATTTCTTCACTTTCAGTAGTAACTTTCTGATAGGAGACCACCAAACTTTTAATTATTAAATTCTGAAATATAATGTATCCACTGAACTACATTCACCAGAATTGAAGTTCGTTAAATTTGAAATGCTTAAAATTTTTATACTGTCAAGGTATTCCAGAATGCTTTAACAATTAGAGGAGTAGAGTTCAACTAAAATGTTAAGTGAAATCTCTTTCAAACACAGAAAAGGGGCCGGGTGTGGTGACTCACATCTGTAATTCCAGCACTATGGGAGGCTGAGGTGGTGGATCATTTGAGGTCAGGAGTTTAAGACCAGCCTGGCTAACATGGTGAAACCCTGTCTCCAGTAAAAATTAAAAAAATAAAAAAATTAGCAGGTATGATTGTGCATGCCTGTAATCCCAGCTCCTCGGGAGGCTGAGGCATGAGTATCACTTGAACCCAGGAGGCTGAGGTTGCCATAAGCCAGGATCACACCACTGCACTCCAGCCTGGGCAATGGAGTGAGACTGTGTCAAAAAAAAAACAACAAACAAAAAACAAAACAAAAACGGAAAAAGTAAACACAAGAACACATGAAGGGTAAATCACATAAAATCTTCTCTTCTCTTTCATTTTCTATCATCCTGAAACTCTCAGAAAGCCTTTGAATAACTCCCTTTTCACCCATTATCTTGGACCCTTTTCCCACCCTTCCACCCAGAGCATTCCAGACTGATGACAAACACCCTCCCCTTGCTGCCAACTGCCCCTGGACACTAGGGTCTGATGTCAAAGGCACACTATCTATCATGATGATGGCTTTTTATCTCAAGAATCCTGGCCTTTGGGCGACTTCCCACATACATTACTGGGGGTTGGAGAAGGCTCTGGACAAAGGCACATTAATAATTTTTGGTCAAAATAACAATGTAAATTTGGACATATCTAACATTTGGAAATATGAGAATTTATGAATATAACTGCTTGTAGTATGATTTGAAATAGAATTTGCTGTAGTTTAAAGATAAACAAAGATCCTACGCAAAGAAAAGATAACAGTTCATTAGCACATTATGGAGAATATAATGTGTTTCACATTTAGAAGCATGAACAGTTTATGCGTGATTAAGAGAAAAACACCTTATATAAAAATTTTAGGTAATTAGAAGTAACTTGCAACAAAAAACATAAAAGAAATAAAGCTCAACATCAAAATTTGACCCAGAACCCCTTTTCTCATTTAGAATATTATTTTCAAAACTCTGATACAGATACGTGTATAATTTTTCTTGAGATAATTTATCTTGAGTTGCTTTATTAAATGCAATGAAATTCTTAGAAAAAAACATAGTTTTGTTTAATTCGTTACACATTTGATATATTACTCTGAGTCTATTAAATAGGCCCTCGGTGCTTATTCAGTAAAATTAATAGGCAGAACTCATACTGTGTCCTCAGTTTTATTATACTCTTCTTTATGGAAAGCTATTTATTAAAAAAAATAAAAAATAAAAAAAACCCTAAATACTTAAGCAGCTATCATTTCACGGCAAAAATGTAATTATACTGAAAGCCAAGTAAATATATGAGTGTACAAAATCTTACCGCTTAACGCTAAAAGCTAAAGAAATTGCTGCATTAAGGAAAGCATAATTATCTGTATATTTGTCATTCTTGAGTATTACCTTTCCTCCTAATTTTTGAGGAGAAAATCAATTATTTTATACTTAGTTATCCTGAAGATATTTAAAATTAAAATCACGACCATTTACTGGTTAGAAAAAGGTGTTGATCAGCAGTTTTTTTTAAGTTTATATAGTTACTATTCTGGTTTTTATTTTTCATGGGTTTCCCCTATAATTGCTTACTGATCATTGCATTCTCAGCATTATACACCAGTTAAGATGTGAAAAAGAGAGAAGTGTAATTAATGAGCAGAAAGATTTTAATTACAATAAAAACCCTCTAATCGAAGTCTATCTGACCTGTCGTCAATTAATTGAAGTCAAAGTGGGGAGTTACTTAAATATTGTACATGAACAACTCAGTCTTTTATCTTTTATTATAACCATGTAAGTGTTATACCTATTTACTAGTCTTTTAAAGTAAGGCCAACCAAGTGTTTCTCGGTATCTTCACTGAATGACTGACTTGTCTTTGCATAAACCACACCATAGCAATCATCTTTTTAACTCTGATTTTACTTTCTTTAAAGTATAGCAAAAATTAAGGCACTAGAAAAATCGTTTGAAAAGAATCCTTATACATTTACTAATTGTTTTTCCAATCCATATCTCATTCAACGAAATTATTTTAGCAGTTTGTCTTGATTGAATTGTCCTAAAACTTGAGTTTATGTTCTCATAAGAAAATCTCTCTGAAGGTTCCCTTATTTCTTCATCCTTAACTTTTCATATTTCACTAAAGTAGACACTTATAATACCGAGACCCATGACCAAGACACTTGAGAACACACACAACCACCTGACTTTGGAAAGCACAGAGTTCAGGAGGTCGACAAGCAGAAATGATTGGGGCTTTTCAAACCCTGATGCCCAAGTCACTATGGGCATGAGTCACAATGTTTCTAGAGTGAACAGGGAGACTGGGTAGAGTCTCTAAAGTAGCTAAAATTGAAACTTGAGAGGGAGTCCTTACCAATTATTCACATCTGAAAATGGAACATCATTGAGGAGTCCAATTTATCCTGCCCAAATCTCCCAAAAACCTCCCTAGTCCCATTGCTATTACTTTAGTCTCAGGAACCATAATCTTGCTCCTGGGATTATTCCAGAACTTCCTAAAGAGAATTTCCACTTCCATTTGTAACCTTCCAAATATATCGTAACCCAGAAGTTAATGACCGTTTATGAAACCTTATCTAATTATATCGCCCTTGAAGTTAAAACAATCTCTCTCAATTGAGGACACTCTTCTGGGCCGGGGGCAATGGCTAATACCTGTAATCCCAGCACTTTGAGAGGCCGAGGCAGCAGAATCACTTGAGCCTAAGAGTTCGAGACCAGCCTGGGCAACATAACAACACCCCATCTGTACAAAAAAGCATTAAAAAATTAGCTGGGCATGGGGCACATGCCTGTAGTCTCAGCGACTCAGTAGGCTGAGGTGGGAGAATCGCTTGAGCATGGGGGGTGTTGAGGCTGCAGTGAGCCATAAACATGCCACAGCACTCCAGCCTGGGTGGCAGAGCAAGA